>NW_015161443.1:0-9767 GCF_001447785.1 Gekko japonicus
ACTTCCTCCAACTTAAGTGGCTCTTCTTCTGAGACAAGGACCCCCTAAGCTGGAAAAAAAAAAGCTCCTTAGACGTGAGGAAGATCCTCCAGCCTGGAACCATCCACATTAAGAGGATATAACTTGAAGCCACATATTTGAACACATCCAAATACTATTGGTGTGTGTGTGAGGCGGTGCTAAGCCATCTTCTAAGCACATGAAATGACCCTCTACTCATAGGAAAGAATGAAGAAGCTCTTGTACACATGGAGCTCCAGAAATACTGGATTGTGAGGCCACAATGTCTGGAGCTCTAAACAACATTTAAAATCCGAAATCAATTAATTACATAATGGTGTAGCATTTTTTCCCCTTTCCTAACTCTCATTGCCAACTTAATTCAGATATTCAGAAGGTGATTAGTTTGGTATGTATTGATGGCAAGAAAAATCTAAATAATGAACATAAATAGTAGCAATGGACTATTAGGTAAATATTTTTTCCATGACTGTCAAGATGATGATTAATAGTTCTAATGGATAATAGTTGCTGAGATCCACAATTGACATTCATGAACAGGTGTTACCTGGTAGCTACATATTAATAAAATAATTGTATTGCATTGAGAAAATGTACATTCCAGGCCCAAGGCTTCCTTTGGTGCTGTTAATGAATGAGTGGCCTGGGTGTTGTCTTTGTTTTCTTTAACGGGCTTCTTTGATCACCTCTTGAAATCCGCCTCTTCATGGCTCTTCCTTTTTGGCCCAACCCTGCAATTTGCCAGCATCATTAATTGCAGCACATAGTTCTTATAGCTTGGAAGGGATGCAGTTCCCTCAATTCTGCAGTCCAGAAAGTTTTTCTTTGTGATGTAATTTTGAATAAGCATACATACTTGTTCCCAGGTATGTAGTATCTAAATATCTACGAGTGCATTTTGAATTCCCACAAACCTATTCTTATATTTTAATTAACATTATTACTGATGCAGTGGTAGAGCAACAGAAGTGGTAAAATTGTCTGGTCCAGACCCTGAGAGGGTTCGTTGTACCATTTTAGTAGTGATGTGTAAATTCCCCCTGGGTTGCCTCAGCTGCCATCTGTTTTTTGTGAACTTTTCTTGGAAGTGCTTGAAAAATCTCAGATCCTTTTTCAAGGGACTTGCAAGAAGATGGCAAAAAGCAAGTGGATGAGTCAGTTAACCTTCTCATACCTCAAGGAAGCCCTAGAATCCCTCCCCATCTTTTTCATTTCCCTCTTCCCAAACTTTCTTAGCATCAGGGCAGAGGTGGTGGTGGGCAGCAAAGCAAGATCTTCCCATATGCGAGAAGGAATTATGTATTTTAGTTAGCCCTCCTCTGGTTCCTCAATGCCTCACATGTGAAGACACAAATCAGTTTCTTTAATAAATGTGTTACTTTGAATTTGCACACACATTCCTTAAGACCTTTGATGCACTATAGTTGGTTTACCTGACTCACAAGTCTTCATTTCTACAGCTTGGGTTCCCCCCCCCCTTGGTTGTTTTGCTTAATTAACTCATAATGCACTTGTGACAGAGTCATTAGTTCTTTAATATTATAATGACAATGACTCACAAAGCTATCCTATTAAAAGTTGTGGGTTGGCAAATCCCAAATTACAAATTAGAAGTAGCAGAGTTATCCGGTAGGCTGGATCTCACATAACATTCCTGCAAGCAGAAGGGGGGGGGATTTTTGCAGATTCCCTTCTCCAGCGGCAGACCCTCAGCTTCTTCCTCATTTGCCCCCCTGCCACCTCCCACCTCCCAGGAACAACATTTTGGACTGCTGCAGGACAGAGAGGCAGCAAAGTTTTCATCAGTCGTAATTTTCAGTGGTATCCCAGCCTATCTTTATGTCTAATTTGCAATATAGTCGCAAAGTGTGGATTAAAAAAAAAAAATCTGCACAATAGAGCTATGTACAGATTGGGAAGATTATTTTTCTACAAATCTGGAGCAGCTTTTAGTTTTGCTGAGAAGGGTGGAGAAAGCAAGTGTGGATAAATTGGGGGCCAGTTCATGGCTTGGATTTCCCTCCTCCTTGAATCTTACAGTTCAGCATTGTGAATGTGTAAAACAAAACTACGGCCCTGGTCACAATGCTTCTTCCCCCCGTGTGGCAGAGGCCTACATTTCATTTATTCTGTAATACTTTTGTAAGAACACAGGATAAGGAAATCAGAGGAAAAAACATTCAGTGACAAAGGAAACAAAATAATTAGCAAGACTAGGCCGTGAGATTAAAATATTACATTAATCCTCATGAGTAGCTAAATACATATTCAACCATGTATCTACTAATATCCATGAGAAATTGTGTATTTCCTGGAAACTATTTCTTCAGAATGCTTTAATGTAGAACTTAGTATACATGAAATGTTCAAATACCTTACCTCCTCCCAACAAGCTCCCATGATTCTTTATGGTTTCTTGACCTACTTTCTCTAACAGTAAATGTTATGGTTGAGTGTCTATCATCGACACAGGGAATGGGTTCCCACCCAAAGACAATGCTGGGGTTTCTGCATACTGAAAAAAAAACTCCCTAGGCATGCCCAAAAATATTGGTTTGTGAATGGAAACACACACCTCTACGAAAACAAAACCAGTCTGATGAGGACTGAGCATGCTCTTTGCTCTTTGAATATGGTGAATAGCTGAAAGTCAATTAAAGGAATACAAAGGAGGGGAGGGGATTTTGGTCTGCTTCAGCATCCAAGAGCTTATAGTATCCTGAAAGGGCGGATTTGGTTCCACAAGACTCAGATGTTCATTCTGCTCCCCCACCTCTTGGTTTCTCATGGGTCCACGGCTTGCATCTCTCTAAGTAAAAGCTGGCTCTCAATGTTCCATCGCACATTCTGTTGCACAGAATATTGATTCTATGACACTGTATTGTGTGACCAAGATACAGAGTATGCAGATGAATAGGCAGGCTTGATCCTCAGTGGCTGGGGTCACCAAAGTCCACAGCCACTGGGAACCACATTTATTGTCTATGCAATGTTTTTTCTCCCATAAACATGGATGGAAGCCAGTTACACCGGCTCTTACAGCGAAAAGTAAAGAACTGGACTTGGAAGGCACTGCTATAGTGAGTGCAAATCCTGCCTGTCACTGCAGTGCTGGGTGGCCCCAGCCTTTGCTAACCAAACTCCAATGGAGAGGATGCAATTTGGGGCAGCTGTCCTTTTCCGACCCGCTACCTGTCATAAGAGTGACATGTTACTGGTAAACAACAATAATGTTTGAGTGATTTACTTACTAATTACTTGCACAGAGTAAATCTTTTCAAAGCAAGTCACTCACACCCTAATGGTTGATTAAGAAACAAGGCTGTGAAGGCAGGTGGGCTGGCTTCCTAAAAGGCTTAAACTTTTCTTTTCAGATATTAACTACTGCCCACAGCACGAAAGGGATGGCAGTGAAGAATCAGTACCAGCCACGCAGTCTCCGTGGCAGGCTGTCATGTTTCAAAAAGCGAGTCTGATGGAAACTGTTCACACCCCTATTTCTGCAAAGTAGATTTTGTTGTTGTTGCGGAATCTCTAAAGCATGGCTGTGGAACCCACTGCCTGTTGAATCCTTTGGCAAGATTTCTTATCAGATTTGCCTCAGATTCTCTTAAAGAGAAAATAACCAGGGAGGCATGTAACTGTAACCGGCACTGAAACAGCAGGGTATTTTGAATTCTTTCTGAGCCAGGAGGTCCTTGGTGCAAATTTCAGCCAAGAAGGCAGGAGCTGGCCCTTTGGCAGGGACTCTCCCCACCCCACCAAATCAGTAACATGAGGGCAATGATACAGCTAAGGCTGCTGGAAGCAGTGCAGAGATAAAAAGGGAAAACCGCTCTGAGCAGTAATGAAAAGTGTTATGTAAACATCAAGTGTTATAATTTTGCATTTCAGGAATACTAGCTTAGATTGTGACTGTTACCCATTCCAACGAGTTATTAAGCACAGTGCAGGAATGTGTTGTTACGATGAGCAGCTGGCAATTTGATATTTATCTTTTTCTCCATGGTGATGATTTTATTTATTTACAAGTATGGTTCTATGAGACTTGCGGGGGGAATCCCATCTGCCCCCGCACATGTAGACAATTAAAAAAAAATGGGGGGGGGATTGAAACCCCCAATGTATTTGCAGAACAATCTGTTTAGCATCAGTGTGGCCCCAGTCCACAGATTTAGGTATCTGTAGATGCGGGCCACACATCGCTATTAGATATGGATTTCATTTATACTCCACCTTTCTCCCCAGTAGGGATTCAGAGTAGCGTACATTATTCCCTTCCCCTCCATTTTATCATCACAACAACACTGTGAGATAGACTAGGCTGAGCGTGTGTGACTGACACAAGGTCATCCAGCGAGCTTGCACGGCAGAGTGTGGCTGTGAATGTGGGTCTCCCAGATACTAGGCTGTGTCACTCTGACCACTATGCCATGCTGGCTTTTAACTGTATTTTTTAAGTCAGCATGGTGTGTAGTCATGTGTAGTGGATCTAGGGCTCAAAAAAGGACGTGTGGTTTGGCCTGTGCTATAAAAAAGGTATCTTATTAGATAACACTGCCTATTGAATAACAAGATCTATGCAAGGCTAAGAGGATTGGGAAAACTGTCGATCAGGTTCCAGAAGGTGAGGGTTCTTCACTTTGGAGCTTTGCCAAGATGTGGATCTCCACCTGCTGTAAGTAACATCACTATGATGGCATCCATGGCAGCTTACGCAAGTATATCCCAATAAGGGCCATTGCTTGGGCTTGGTTCCCCTTCAGTGAGACTTTGATGTGCCTATGGGATTGCAGAGTCTCATTCCTGATTAGTAAAGGTGTGGTGACATCTCCAAACTACCACCCAGTCTTGGTCCCTAAATGAGATAAGCATTCCTATAGACAAACGTATGATACTCATCTTTATCTCTGAAAGGAACATCCAATGAGGTTGATGACCCCAAATGGCTAAAAACCAAAAATACAAGTCAGAGGAAAAATAGAACAACTACAAAACCTTTCTGGTCAGTGTAATATTCCAAAACTGCATGGATTTGATGTCTTGCCCTCTCTGTGTGCTCAGGGAAGTCATATTGCTGCAGAGGGAAGGCAACTTGCATCTAATGACATTCCCTCTTCTACCCCTATAAGAGAGGTTTGTCCTCTCTTATATCAATTTCCCCTCATTCTGACTGAATCTGCATTTGTCTTTTCCACCGGTGTCCCAGCCTTTTGACTCTGTCTTCAAAAAAGCTGTCTACATTTGGTGTCGTTTTCACATCTCAAGAGTGCTAGCATACTTTTGCACGTCTACATATGTTTATCGTCCTTTCGGGGCTGCTCCACTGTCATTGCACCTCTGCACTGCTTTAAAAGAATCTTCTTCAAACAACATTCAAACAAGCATAGAGAAAGATGGCATCACAGCAGCGTGAAACTAATTTAAAAATGCAAATGCATATTCGACCTCTGTCTCATTGATGGCCTTGGGCTAGTTGCTTATCGCTTAGGGCTCAGACATGACAAAGAACCTGGATCTCCATCTGTTTGTAAAATGCAAACTCCACCGACAGCCACACTTGCACACTTGCAGGGAAAAGGGGATTTTAATCCCCCTTTGTTTTACCAATCAAAATCAGACTGTCCATGAAGGTCTGTAAAGGAACAAGAGTTCACATCAACCCATTCCCCCCTTTAAAATGCCAAATAACTGCATATTGAACCTGAGGCCCCTGCCACACGGGGGGAAAAAGCACGGGCAAAGTGGGGCTTTTTAGAGCTGCACCAAAAGAGACACGCGGCGGCGGGATCAGATAGATCCCCTGAGCTGCTGTGCAGTTACTCCCCGGCATGATCAGATGGGTCGCGGTGCTCATCACCGTTTCCAAGCCGAAGAGCCAGCGCTGTCCAAAGACGTTTCCATCGTCATGTGGCCAGCATGACTAGACTCTGAGGCGCATGGTACCTATTTATCTACTTGCAATTTCTTGCTTTTGAACTGCTCGGTTGGCAGGAGCTGGGGCCAGAGATGGGAGCTCACTCCGCCACGTGGCACTCGGGTCTCGAACTGCTGAACTACCGACCTTCCAGTCTGCAGTTCAGCGTCTTAACCACTTGAGCCACCGCAGCCCGCCCGTCCCTCTTCCGGCCCTTAACCCACCATGTGACCGGGGCCTGAGTTTGTTTACTGAAACCAATCAGGGGTTGAAAAGCTAAACCAACTTTATACTTCCCACAGCTTCCTGGTCCGAAATGCAACTGTGCATGTGCACTGTTTTCCTTTTGCAGGTGGAAAGAGAGTCATGATCTCTGTCATGGCTGTTTGAGGCCCTATGGGCTCAAACAGACAAGACAAAGTTAGGGATGCCAGCCTCCATCTCCCCTGGAGTCACAGTTCATCTCTAGAATACAGAGATCAGTTCCTCAGGAGAAAATGGATGCTTTGGAGGGTGGACTCTGTGGCATTGTGCCCCTCTGAGGTCCATGTCCTCCCTGGGCTGCACCCCCAAATCTCCAAGAGTGTCCCAACCTGGACCTGGCAATCCTACCCCCCCCAACCCCTGCCAGTGGCCAGGGGAGACTTGGCAGCCCTAGATGCTCTGTCCATATAATGTAAATTGAAGGTTTGTGAAGCCTTTTTAAATAATTGCTTTTCTCCTATACAATAGTAGAACAGGGCACCCTCTCTGAATAGTGAAAAGAGGTAGAGGTTGAAGAGTTGAGCCCTCTCTCCTTTCTTGCATGGCTCAGAGGCAAAGTGAGAGAGCAGGAGCCTGCAATTTGCATTTTATGGATGGGCCAAGAGGTATACTCTTCATGCTGTCTTGCTGAGCCCTCAGTCCTTCCAGCTGTAAAAAACATGTAACACTGGAGTCCATTTAAAAGATTCTGCAAAAAGTACACGGCCGACATCACATCAGTTTAGAATGCAGGTGGTGGTGATGGAGGAAGAGGGAATAATATATGTATTTGAATATTCTTGCCTCCTCAAAACGAACAAACAAAAACCTTCCTGGTTGAAGAATCCTTCAAGGAGAGGGATTCCTCTAGGCTGCTGGGTTTCTATCCTCAGAGAACTGCCCTGAATATGAACCAGATAAGGGCTAGGTAAAGGTTCCCTTGCTCAAAAGCCAGTCGAGTCCGACTCTAGGGTCGTGGAGCTCATCTCCGTTTCAAAGCCAAAAAGCCAGCGCTGTCCGAAGACATTTCCGTGGTCATGTGGCCGGCATGACTAAGCACCAAGGTGCACGGAACGCTGTTACCTTCCCACCGAAGTGGTACCTATTTATCTACTTGCAATTTCTTGCATTCGAACCGCTAGGTTGGCAGGAGCTGGAACTGGAGACGGGAGCTCACTCCGTCATGCGGCACCCGGGTCTCGAACTGCTGAACTACTGACCTTCCACAGTTGGCAGTTCAGCGTCCTAACCACTTGTGCCACCGCAGCTCCAGATAAGGGCTATAGGGCTACAAAATGCTACCTCCATTAAAAAACTCTATGAAAACAACATAGTCAAGAATGGAGCTTAATCTGGGGCAGGGTCTTAAGGCACATGATCCAGTGACTTTGATAAACTGGTCTAGGCCTGGTCCCAACTCTGGATGGGAGATTGCCTGATCACCCTGAGGGTCCATGAAGGATGAAAGGGAAGATATAAAAGCAACAAGTAGTTTAGAATGATAGACTTGAGGGAAAAATGTGAATATCAGTTGGTTTAATCCTCTGCCTCGAAATTGGGATTCTCCACATGCCAACCCATGCCTTACCAGGAGATCCTCTGTTGGCACTGCAGCAGGCCCACCTGAATATAAACATGGGCTTTCTGGAAGTGTGTGGGTGGACTGAGGGCCCTCTATGGGCCCCAATTGTAAGGAGCAGTAAGAGGCTAAAGTAAAGGTGAAGGTCCCCTTGCTCGAAAGCCAGTCGTATCCGACTCTAGGGTTGCGGTGCTCATCTCCGTTTCAAAGCCGAAGAGCCAGCGCTGTCCAAAGACGTTTCCGTGGTCATATGGCCGGCATGACTAAACACCAAGGTGCACGGAACGCTGTTACCTTCCCACCGAAGCGGTACCTATGTATCTACTTGCAATTTCTTGCTTTCGAACTGCTAGGTTGGCAGGAGCTGGAACTAGAGATGGGAGCTCACTCCGTCATGCGGCACACTTGGGTCTCGAACTGCTGAACTACTGACCTTCCACAGCCTGCAGCTCAGCGTCTTAACCACTTGAGCCACCGTAGCTCCACAGAGCCAAACTAACATTCTGGTTGATGTGACTTGATACCTCCTCTGGGGAGCTATATTCAGTCCCATAGAGTGACAAACCAGACTATCTCATTTCCTGGAACTTCTCACAGTAAGCTTGGCAGTAGAAGGAACAGCAGTATTGCAGGATTGTTTAGACACCTCTTTCTCTGTTGTAGGAGAACTAAGGGGGACCTGACTGAAAATCTGTAGTCATTTGGCCAGGGATGAAATGAGCTCTGTTTCAGTAAATATAGACAGTCCACTTTTAGCATTTATAGGGGTGAGATCTACCCTTACTATAAGTAAAGGTAAAGGTTTCCCTTGCTTGAAAGCCAGTTGAATCCGACTCTAGGAGGCGGTGTTCATCTCTGTTTCCAAGCCGAAGAGCCAGCACTGTCCAAAGACTTCTCCGTCGTCATGTGGCTGGTATGACTAAATGCCGAGGCGCATGGAACGCTGTTACCTTCCCACTGAAGTAGTACCTATTTATCTACTTGCAATTTCTTGCTTTTGAACTGCTAGGTTGGCAGGAGCTTGGGCCAGAGACAGGAGCTCACTCTTTCATGTGGCACACTTGGGTCTTGAACTGCCGAGCTGCTGACCTTCTGGTCTGCAACTCAGCGTCTTAACCTCTGAGCCACCGTGGCTCTTACTGTAGGTAGTACCAAAATGGGACAATGGAACAATAAATACCATTAAAATGAGTGAAGAGAGCCAATTATTATGGTTCCATATGCCAGAAGGGCTGCTATCCCCACACCCTGTCTAGAAGCAAGGGAGGCAAGGGCATGGAGAAAAGATTGCTGTAGATTCACTTCATGGATTTTCAGTCCAACCACTGGCTTTACCCTAGTAAAACATGAATGGCTGAAGTGAGACTCACTCCTGCTTTGACAGAGCTTCCTGTTCACAAATGGAGGGTTGATCTGTATGTTGCATTTCTAATCCATGTCATATTCATGCCTGTCTCTATGCTTTTCAGGGAGAGCTATAAAACCAGCAAATAAATACTACAGCGTGCAGTTTCATAACTCAGCGCCTTTGAGCTAGGTATATGGTGTCTGGGGCTCTCTGCCTCTGTCTGGTGTCTCCTGCGGGCAGGGGGAATGGGTTGCTGTCCATTTAGGGCAGTGGGCACAGGGACAAGTGGCAGGCACAGAAGAAGGCAGGTGGAGCCTGACAGCTCACACGAGAGGTTGGGAGCCCCCATCAGACAAGACTGGTTGCAGGTTATATAAAAGGGCTGGGTGGGCAGCCAAAGATACAGAGGCCCCGGTCACACAGGAAGTTTAGCCCCGCAAGAGGGACGGATCGGGGGCGCAGCAAACGGGCGCGATCACACCACAACATCTGGGAAGCGGCGCCCACCCGTCCTCGATCCCTGAAGGCCGATAACGCACAGCAAAAAAGAACCTACAAAAGAGCAGTACCTACCTGAAACGCCGCAGCAAGTGCGGCCGTGGGATCGCCGGCGCGCCCGTCTTCAGGAGCATTTGAGGCTCCCGGCAGAACTGCGCATG
>NW_015161443.1:10110-54257 GCF_001447785.1 Gekko japonicus
ACAGGATGGTTGGATATTTGCAGCAGCACCAACTAAATCATAGTACCTTCCAACCAGGGACCCCAGGGGCAGCTTGGACTTTTAACTTACCATCTCAGTGGACTGGAGAACCTTTAGCTAGGGTTGCCAACTCTGGGTTGGAAAATTCCTGGAGATTTGGGGGTGGACCCTGGGGAGGGCAGGGTTTGGAGGGACCTCAGTGGGGTGTAATGTCACAGGTGCTACCCTCCAAAGCTGCCATTTTCTCCAGGTATTTCAACCCTACCCACTTTGATCAAGTTATACACGAAATGAGATATAATATGCATGGTTCGTTGGTGTTGATGGCATTTGAATTGCTTCAAGTAAACGAAATACTGGAAAAAGAACTTTCAAGTCTGTGAAGACTTTTTTTTTGGCACAATACATCACGGTTCTTTGTTTCCTTCCTACCCACCTGGAGGTTGGCTACCTTATCTCTGGTAGCCAGGAGCCCCAGTGGTGCCTTTAGCGCTGCAGGGCCCTCTTGGCTTAGACCCAGCCAGTGGTGACATCTGTAAGCTTGCCTGGCGTCACCTCCTCCTACACTGCCACCAGGTAGTCGGAGCCAGTGATTCAGACCTGACCGGTGGCAGTGCCGGAAGAGGCCCCATTGTCATTGTCACTGTGGCCCGGATCTGAGCCGAGTGGCCTGTGTGGGGCTGCCAGTGCCGAAGTGGCCTCTTCACTTGGATTGTCCCAGTTCACCCGCGAGTGTATCGGCTCACACGTCTCAGATCCATCTGCTGGAACAGGAGGAGGATCTGGAGGACGATGAAAAGAGGGTTCCTTTCTTGGGGTGTAGCAACTCATTGCATCCTGAGCATTCTGATACAGTTAGGGAGATGCCAAAAAGGGCAAGGCATAAATCCTTTCGACACAGGGGAGTGCCACAGCCGGCATTCAGGCAGGGCTGGCATCTTAATAATAATTCACAGGTGCTAATGATGCAGCTTGCAACAAACGAGAGAGTTCTTGGACTACAGCTCAGCAGAAGACTTGGCAGGAAGATTCCTTGGGGAAAAAATCCACCACAAATCTCCATCACCCCAGGCTGCGAGGCCAGCGAGAGGTTCAACAGGATTTCCCTTGTTAATTAAAGGGCCAGACCTTCCATGGCATGCAAGGAACTACACACTGATTCAGACCAGAGGCAGCTCACTTGCCCAAGGACCAACGGGTAACATTTCCAGACAGGATTATGGCTCAGGCATATTTATGTACGTATTTATGTACGTATGGATGATGGATGGCCCAGGCTAGTCTGATCTTGTGAGATCTCAGAAGGTTGGCCCTGGTTAGTACTTGGATGGGTGACCACTGAGGAAGCCCAGGGTTGCTGCACAGAGGAAGGCAATGGCCAATCGCCTCTGAACATCTCTTGCCTTGAAAACCTTGTGGGGCCACCGTAAGTCGGCTGCAACTTGATGGCACTTTCCACCAATCTACACTCAGCTTTCATGGACGATGCTTTTTGTAGCATAAGGTAACCATTTCAGGGGCATAGATTTCTTCACTGAAAGAGCAGCCATTCCACAGAAGAATCAATCATCTTTCAAAGAATAAACATAATCCTTTCCCCACACTTGTTAAAACACTTCTCAGGAAAGAAGGAGAGGTCCTGCTTGCCATTGCGCTGTGGAGAGCCTCATCGAACAGGGCCGCACAAGCCATCCTAAAGGATGGAGGGTGTCCATAGGGCAATCTACCCATGCCCTTGACAAAGTGAAAGAAAAGGAGAGTGCTTTCTCAAAGTGGGTACAAACAGGAGTGATCCTGGGCAAGACTGTGCACTCAACACAAATATATGTTTTGCAACCATATATGTCATACAGGTACACTACTCACCCGAAATTGCTTGCAGAGAATTGCCAATGACCAGAAAAAAAATGGGTTGGCAGTTCTTGAGCAGCTTGACATGCAGAAACTAGCAGGTGGCTCTTTTGAAAGATTGGAAATAAACACTACCACCTGGTAATGGCTACAGAGCAAGTCACAGTGGCAGGTTGAAAAATTGGCAATCCTATGTTTTGGGTGCCTGTAGACCCTACTGCAAGCCTGGGTTTGCTGCTGGGTAAAGGGTGAAATGGCCCTGAATGTCATAGCTGAGAAGGAATTTAATCCTGAACTTCCCACATCCCATACCCAACGCTCTATCTAGTGTGGCGTTGCTAACAGAACAAACACCATTTGTCACTGGGAAGAGGCAGTCTTCTGTATATCCCAATGCTTTGGCCTCATTCAAAGCCTGTGAAATCCCAGAAACATGCCTTGAGAACCCCATGGGATTGTATCTACCTATCTTGTGAATGGGAGTGCAACTTCTGTGGCAGGGATTTAGGCTATTTCTTGGTGTCTGGAAAGTTGCCAATGCCCTTTGGGTGTAACATGGATATTAGGAGCTGTCCTCCTTAGTCTGGTGTTGAATGAAGAATTGGGTGTTCACTATGCAGTTCTCTGCCATTCAGTGAGCTAGACACATGGAAACACATCTAGAACCACAGATTGTGCCATAATCTAATAAGAACCACGCCCTGGTGAAATATCAGCGGTATGACACATCTCTTGGCACTCCTAGCCAGAGAGATCTTCTGCCATTGGATCAGCAGCCTTAGATGTTGATGCATGTCTTCCTTAGAGTGCACCCATTTTCCTGGAGAAACTAGATGGTGCTCACTTAATTCTCCATGAAGATTTGCTTGGGTCAGGCTGCAGATGTCTATCCAAGTGAGGCAAAACCTTCCTGTCCTTCCCTATGATGAGATCTCAGACTCTGAATGGCTCAGTGTGATCGAAGCATTTACCAAAGGGTGCCAGGAAGCTTTTTTAAAAAAAATTCAGTAATCTCATCTTACCCAAGTCCAGCCAGTATGAGGTAAATTACTGAGAGGTAAAGACTTCTTGGCTCAATTCAGAATTGGCTCAGTATTTAAAAGCTTTCAGAAAACTCATCTGTTTTCCAAGATCCCCCACCCCCAGTTCATAATGTTGCTGATGACCCTGCTTGCTCATGCCTTGTCATCTCCCCCCCCCCCCCCCCCAAAGGGCACCTCCTTCGCTGTTAGTAGTTAATTTACCGGGCTTTTCAGTCCGCTTCCCCCCATCTCACCCTCCCAACACATATGCAGAAGGAATAACAGAGAGTTTTAAATCTGGATAGGAGATGACAACTATATATAACATTTGTAAGAAAATAATTAAGTATGCAAGTAGAGAAGATGTTCACCAAACTAAAGACTGCTTGGATGGGTCGTCTGGGTATGTATATAGCAAATTATTAGTGAGACTCAGCGCTTAACATTAAAGTACTTCTCCACGTGTGCCTACAGAGGAACTTGTTTAGCATAGTTTCATAGCAACCAATGAAAGTTTCAGTGAGTGTAAGGCATTTAAGGAGCCTTTGGGCATGCATCTATGCCACATCTTGCTTGGGTACCTGGTCAGTTAAACACTGACAGAGTATGCACAGAATCTTGTTTATATTCTGAGAAAGAGAAAAACTCTCCGGGGAAATGCCGCTTGACTCCTAATACAACTGCATATTACAAGGTGGACAAAGTTTCATTCTGATCTAGATAATTACAGATTTCAGCAGCATGTCTAAAAATACTTACACATTTAACAATGAGGTTCCATATCAAGCCAGATAAAGGCACGCTGTACTTGCTCAGGAACCTCTTTACTTTCCACATATTTCCGCATTGGATTCAGTACTGGAAATAGAGATCAAGCCCCCTGTGTAAATACTGGAAACTACAAAACCAGCTTCTTCAGTGGAGAGACATTTGGCTAGGTCATGTTTCAAGATGGCACTAATGACTGGATTTTCTGAGCACTCTTTGGCGTGGATGTTTATGGTCCACTGCTTCTGAAGCCTGGATATGTCTCAACATCCGTAATCATGGATGTTGGCATGATCATCCTCTAACAAAGAGGTTTTGATTTGCTCTGTTGCAGACTTCCATCCTGGGTAAATCACTTAATGATTAAAGCAACCTGTAAATGGGAATAATTATGTTTCCTTCCCCTACAGGGAGATGACAGGGTAATTGTACTGAAGATGATGAGATTTTCCTTTGCTACAAGAGTTTCTGAGGCCATATAAATAATCATTAGATTTTTACAAGTGCAGTGCAAAACCAAGAGACTAATTAAACACACACACACACAAATGCAAAGGAAGCCCTAAGGGCAACATTGAATTGTCTGACCTTTGCTTGAATTGACTTAGGTTAGTTATAAGGATTTGTTATTTTTGCTGTGTGTTCCACAAAGTAGGAAACCTGGCATAGGTAACAGATGAGTTCCTCAATGGACCAACTGGATTTGTTTTACAGTGCTCAAAAACCCATAGATCAAAATTTGAGTCCAGTAGCATCTTAGAGACCAACAGTTTTCCAGGGTATGAGAATTCATGAGTCAATGTAATAACTGATGTTGCATGGGATGTACAAAATATGTACACAACATGTCAAGATACGTGTAGATACTTGTATATAGAGCTATATTTGTATGTATTGCTATGCAAAACAATGCACACATATTTGTCTAGAAAGCTATGCACAACTATGCAAATTAAGTAAAATGAGGCAGGACGATCCAGGCAAATAGGCATAATAGTTAACATGAAACACAGAATATAGCTTTATCAGATGCCGAATTGGGTTTTCCTAGTGCAGAAGTCTACATTTTTTTCTAGAATTTTCTAGATTTGTTCTGGAATGTTCTAGAATTTTCCAGCACCTGTCCATTGAGGAACAAATGGCATTGGGGTGTATAAAGGGTATCTAATCCATGTGAAAAGATCTTGAGCAAGTACTCCTGGCTGCATGGGATTCCCATCACTCTGGTGTCTTTCACATCCTATGCAATGAATTAGGGCTGCAAGCTCTTAGCTGGTAGATTAATTAGGTGAATTATTAGTGAACTCATTGGAGAGAGCCATTTTTAACTGGTGGGGAGAAAGTTTAGGCCACACTTGTTTTTCAAGGCTATTTTGGTTATAGTGTGTCACTGTAATACGGGTCATACCGAAAAGTCTAAAAACCCAGAACCACAATTATCTATTTAATAAGTTTTTCTCAAATGGGAAAGGCCATTTTGGTCAAATATGTCAAATGGAAAAGCTATTTTTAATTAACTTCATGGCCACACATGAAAGGTACTAAAATGGCCTTTCCCGTTTGATATATAATTATATGTATCTTTTAGTAAAAAAATAGAACACAGATTAAAAATTATTTAACTGGCTGTTCTACAAAAGATTTTTGACATTCCCCCTCCCCCCCAAATTGTGAGTTTTAGGCCATGTCCTCAACACAGGAGTATGTTTAGTCTGTGTGCATGTTTCAGATTTGCCCATCATTTTCTGTGGCCAGACTCCCTTTTGCAACTCACTCCATGCTGCCCATGCATAATGCATGGCAATGCACTTTTGTGTCAGCACAGACCATTCATCATAGGGCCAGACTATGGATTATATTGCAGCTGTATGTGATGAAAGCCTTGTGACCTTTCTGTGTTGCAAAGCATGCTGGGGAAGAGGGTGTTTTTTGAAGGAAAAGGGCCTAAGGGCCTTCCCTTCGTAGCCACTTTTCTGTGAAACTTCCAACTGTTGCCTCATTGCAGCCCCCATCAGCATTCCAGACATGTTCAACTTGCTATAATGTAGGTAGGTCCTCAGCCAGAAAGGATAAGAAATGGCATTATACTTTTATTCCCTTAAGTATCACCTTCTTACCCTTCCTCTTTTGCAGTCAAGAGCCACGGAGAACTCAAAAAGTGCTCACAAGGCCCAGGTATGTGGCCCACATGTACCTCTGTCCCCCTTTCTGAAGATTCTAACATTTTCTGACATGCCCGAAGTCATGCAAGGATCGTATAAAGGGAAGGAAGGAAAATACCTCTAGATCTAGTGAGTGTAACTTAATCTCATGCAAATCTGCCTTCCCAAAATGTTCCACAAGGTATTAATCCCACCCCTGGAACTTTTCCCCCTCATACAAACAGCCCATGTAGTCATGCAGTGAAGATTGCAATGGCAAACAATGAAAGAAGAAAATGTCTTGGGTAACAGCCTATAAAATTATAGGGCAGATGACAGAGAAAGGCAGTAAATACAATAAGTAGCCACCCAGGAAACTCCCAAGCAGTTACATTCCCCATATTGGCCAACCAGGGTCTGGCAAGTTGCTTCTGTTTTCTGGCAGACTGTTGCTTGTGCAAGAAAGACAGACGGCACCTCCTCGGCCCATCTGGCAAAGCTGTTGAAAGTTCACTGCCCTTGCCAGAAAAGGGAAGATTGAGCATGTAGAGAGGGGTGTGGTTTCTCTGTATAGTTTTAAACATACTACCAGTTTGGTGTAGTGGTTAAGTGCACAGACTCTAATCTGGGAGAACCAGGTTTGATTCCCCACTCCTCCACTTGCACCTGGCTAGATGACCTTGGGCAAGCCGTAGTTCGGATAAGAGCTGTTCTTGAAAAAGAGCAGTTTCTGTCAGAGCTCTCTCGGCCCTGCCTACCTCACAGGGTGTCTGTTGTGGGGAGGGGAAGGGAAAGGAGTTTGTAAGCCGCTCTGAGACACCTTCGGGTAGTGAAGGGCGGGGTATAAGTCCAATCTCTTCTCTTCTTCTAGACCCAGGGTGGGTGCCTTTTTTGGGGCACTCGGTAAGACAAAGAGGTCCACTCTTTCATTTGTTGTTATGCTACACTAAAGCGAGGGTCTCCAACCTTTTAAAGCCAGGGGGCATCTTTAGAAATCTGACCCAGAGTGCTGGGCACAACCACTAAATGTCTGTAGCAGGAGGTGGAGCCAATCCCAAAATTGCCAGGGTGTGAGGTTATACATAACTCTGACTGTCAGCATTTCAGGCAGAAGCTCTGTTTATCGGGATGCTTTTTAAGATGAGCATATTGTTTACAAAATATTTTCTTGTATACACACAAATATGCCTATTGAGCAAACTAAGAAACTCTTACCTATCAGTATCTGTGAGATCTCTCATGGCCAGTCAGAAGCTCTACTGGCACCACCTGGCCACACCCACTTTCTAAAATCACTTGGCGGGCACCACGTTGGAATACACAGTGGAAGCAATGGATCAGTTTCTGATTCCAGAAATTTAATTTCCTTTCATTCCGAAAACTAGTAGGTTCTTTGTAGTCCCCTGCTGCAGACTGCATGCTTCTAGTGTTAGTCACTTTTTGTTTCACCAAAAGACACGCAATTGGATCCCATTGAATAAATTTGTGCACGCAGAGCTTTTGGCGATTTTTGGCAATTCCCCTCTCTTGTGGCAGCCTTCCAGTTGCTCCCTCATGTTGTTCCTGAGGGTTCCCCATCCCCTGAGAACAGCATTTTAGGGTGCATTTTGGGCTACAACAGGAGTGGGAGGCAAGAAAGTGGGGCTTGGTGGTTTCAAGCCTAAAATTATGTACGGTGGTGGTTACAATGTTGGACTAGGATAGGGTGGCACCTGGAGGTCACCCACTATTACGACTAATCTCCAGATGACCAAGATCAGATCCTCTGGAGAAAATGTCTGCTTTGGAGCTTGGACTATGGCATTATATCCTGTTGGGGTCCCTTCTCTCCTCAAACCCCACCCTCCCCAGGCTCCACCCCCAAAATCTCCAGGTACTTTCCAGCCCAGAGCTGGCAACCCTAGACTAGGACCAGGGAGACCAGGGTTCTGACGATCCAGGTTCAATCCCCACTCTGCCATGAAGCTCACTTGGTGGCCTTGGGTCAGTCACACTCAGTCTCACCTACCTCAAAGGGTTTCTGTGTAGATAAATGGGAAGAGGAGAACCATGTAGCACATTGAGCACTTTATCATTGTTAACTATGGCTGATTTTATGCTGTTTTGAATGTTTTATGTGGCACATGTTGCCCTTATTTGTAAGCCGCCCTGAGCCCATTCGCGGGGAGGGCGGGCTATAAGTGTAACAATAAAATATAAATAAAATGTATGCCAACTGTGAGTTAATTAGCAGAACAAGGTAAAAGTGTAGTAGGTAGATATTTACAAAGTGAAAGTACAAACTCAGGATCTCTTACCAGTCAAGGTATAGCTAAACGTGGATAAATCATTCTGTGTATCTAAAAAACATTATGTTGGTTGCTATGGGACAAACAAAAGGGAGAGCTGTTGACTTCATGCTCTACTTGTAGACTTCCTAGAACTGTGTGGCTGGCCACTATTGAAAACAGGATGTCAAATAGGGGTGCCAGTCTCTGGGTGGGACCTGGAGATCCCCCAGAATTACAGCTCATTTCCAGGCTACAGAAATCAATTTCCCTGGAGAAAATGGATGTTTTGGAGGGTGGACTCTATGGCATTGTAGCCCACTGAGGTCCCTGTCCTCCCCAGGCTCCATCCCCAAATCTCCAGGCGTTTCCCAATTGGGATCTGACAATCCCCCCCCCAATCCCCGGCTGGTGGCCAGGAGGGACCTGGCAACCCTGATGAAAAATTAGATGTGGGAAGGGGGTGGAAGGGGAAGCAGTATTGTCACTAGGTATTCAAGGCCACACTTAAGATTACACAAAGCTACATTCAGAATATCTCAGAAGCTTCAGCTGGTACAAAATGCAACAGACTGGGTTCTCACTGGTGCTAGGCACTGCGAGTATGTAACCTATTAAATAATCTACCCTGGAACCTACTGGGGGCATAATGTGGGAAGGGGAAGCATCACTGATGCAGCAACATCACTTCCAGGTTATCACGTGGATGTGATGTCCCTGTCGTCCGCCCCCTGAATTTCCCTAATCATGATAGTAAAGACTATACAGATTGGAGAAATTCCTTGATCATTGTAGGCACAGTTACCACATCTGTGACATTACCTCCCTTGCTTTCTGTGAGAGCACAGAAGGACAGATGGGGGACATAAAGCTGGAAACCTGGTAATCTTACATACATCTTAGTTGAAAACAAATGCACTGGCTTCCTTTCCATTCCTTTAATCTGATTAAAGCTCCTTGACTAAAAGTCCTGAACAGTCAGAAACCCTTCTGTTAAGTAGCATCATCTGGAGTCAACACTAACCCAATGGAAAAAATCTTGCAATAGCAAGGGTAAGGTTAGGGCATCTGTCAGATAAAAGGAGTAAAGATAGTTATCCAGAGTTACTATAGAGCACTTTAAGGTACAAATTGAAAGCCAGTTGCCAAGCTTTAGCCTCCAAGGATGGGTGACCCAATTCTGCTTGTAGGGACACTCCACCTACACATTTTGGTGTGTTGGTCAACTTACGAAGGAAGCTAAATAGAAGCAGGTCAAAGGATTCTGACTGATTGGCTCCAGATAGTTGCCCCAAAAAGCAAGTTAGGGACAATGTTTGTATTGAAAACTTGAATCGCCCCAGGGATATATTTTCCATGGTACCTAAAAAAGTTTAGGATGCCTTCAGTAGAAGGCCCTGCTTTCTTCATCATGGTTTTTTGATGAGAGGACCTACTCAAATGATATTCTTTCTCTTGTTGGATTGTAACATTATCAATACACCATCGGTATAAGGGAAGGTTCTTTTTCTTCTGAAAGAGAGGTACTTTGCATTTACCGTAGTTACTACCACAGCTGAATGAAGTCCAAGGAGTGAATTCACCTGGAAGTGGTGAACTCGCTGCTTGGGCTTCACTCTTGTGCAGTGCCCGCTTGCAAAAGCCATTTAAAGGGAACATTCCCTTTAAATGGCTTTTACAAGATCTCTCCCCCCCTTCCACTCTACTGGCCTCAGGGAGCCACCACAAGCAGAAAGGAGGGGGGAAGATCCACGAACCTCATGAACCGAAATAGTTCATGAACCCAGGAGGTTTGTCCTGGTTCCTGGAATGTGGGACCTCACGAACCACGACGAATTTTCATTTTCCTGGTTCTTGCCCATCCCTAGTCTTGATCTAGAGATGCTGTCAAATGCTCCTTTAAGATCCATAAAGGCTACATACTTCCAAAAGAGAAGTATATTTTTTTGGTAAATGGTAGAGAATTAGACTGTTGTCTAAAGAAGAACAACCTCTTCTGAAACCAATTTGCTCCTAGCCTAAGATGTTATTAAATTCCATCCATTCCAATAGCTTATGCAATAAAGAGGAGTATAATTTGCCTAAGCATGATAGTGAAGAAATCAGACAGTAACTTGCCAGGTCAGAGCAGGATCTTTTTTAAAATATAGGGACTATGACTACTTTCAAGAGTATGGAATATTACCGGAGGCATTTCCCATACTAAAGATTGGGGGTAAAACTTCAGCCCACCAAGTAGGATTAACTTTAAATATCTTAACTTTAAATATCTCATTAGGAATTAAATCTGCACCTGGGGCCTTACCCACATGCAGATGACTCCTAACTATGTTAGGAGTGTTGTCGTTCAGTCGCACAGTCAAGTCCGACTCTTCGTGACCTCATGGACCACATCATGCCAGGCCCTCCTGTCTTTTGTCGTGCTCCACAGTTTGCTTAATTACATGTTCAGTGCATCGATAACACTGTCTAACCATCTCATCCTTTGCTGTCCCCTTCTTCTTTGGCCTTCAATCTTTCCAAGCATCAGGGTCTTCTCCAGTGAGTGCTCCCTTCTCATTTGGTGGCCAAAGTATTTGAGTTTCATTTCAGTTTCTGGCCTTTTAGGGAACAGTTAGGGTTGATTTCTTTTAGGATTGACTGATTTGGTCTCCTTGCAGTCCAACTTTAGGAGTGACTGGAGGCCAAACAGGAAGATTTTCAAGAGAAGTAGTTAAGGATTAGATTCCGTTGAGGAAAGGAGAGAACTGAAATAGTTAACCCAGAGAGATGATGACATGCAAAAAAGGATGTTATGATAGATTTCATTCCAGAGTTAACAACTGACCAGAATGTAGATTATTATTGTTAGAAGCCGCAGTCAATTGTTTCCAACCCTTATGGATGAAGTTGTGTTTGTGATGTGCTAACAGAGATTTATAATACCTTTTTAGTGCCAACAGTTCACTCGATGACTCACGGTCATTCTTCTTTTAAAATTCTCTGGCCTTTCATGAGAATTCTTTTTTAATCTGTTTGCATTCACCATCAAACCATGGTTTTTGATGTATTATGCTAGATAGACAACTTCTCTGTGTTTTAGATCTAGTATATATTGTTTAGAAAACTTTAAAGATCTTAGAAAATGTGCAGAGAATTTGCAGAAGATGAAGATAATTTACCTTTTTATTTAGAGACTTGTGTAGTAAATTGCAAACTGAATGAAAGTCTATCACTCCTTGGCAAATAGAAGGGGAAGTCGTGGAAGTAGTGACAGACTTCACGTTCCTGGGATTGCAGATCACCGCAGACTGTGACAGCAGCCATGAAATTAAAAGACGCCTGCTCCTTGGGAGGAAAGCGATGGCAAACCTAAACAGCATGATAAAAAGTAGAGACATCACCCTGCCAACAAAAGTCCACATGGTCAAAGCAATGGTATTCCCAGTAGTCATGTATGGCTGTGAGAGTTGGACTATAAGGAAGGCCGAGCGCCGAAGAATAGATTCTTTTGAACTATGGTGCTGGAGAAGACTCTTGAGAGTCCCTTGGACTGCAAGAAGATCAAATCAGTCAATCCTAAAAGAAATCAACCCTGACTGTTCCCTGGAAGGCCAGATAATGAAACTGAAGCTCAAATACTTTGGCCACCAAATGAGAAGGGACCACTCACTGGAGAAGACCCTGATGCTGGGAAAGATTGAAGGTCAAAGAAGACGGGGACGGCAAGGGATGAGATGGTTAGACAGTGTCATAGATGCAACTAACATAAAGTTGAGCAAACTTCAGAGGATGGCGGAAGACTGGAAGGCCTGGCATGATCTGGTCCATGGGGGTCGCAAAGAGTCGGACTCGACTGTGCGACTGAACAACAAGAACAACAACAAATTCCAAAAGGTATGACATAATCGACTAGATGATTGGCTGAGAGAATCACATGGTAAGGACAATAAGTAGAAAGGTAAAGGTAAAGGTAAAGGTTCCCTTGCTCGAAAGCCAGTCGAATCCGACTCTAGGGTTGCGGTGCTCATCTCCGTTTCAAAGCCGAAGAGCCAGCACTGTCCGAAGACGTTTCCGTGGTCATGTGGCCGGCATGACTAAACGCCAAGGCGCACGGAACACTGTTACCTTCCCACCGAAGTGGTACCTATTTATCTACTTGCAATTTCTTGCTTTCGAACTGCTAGGTTGGCAGGATGTAGAAAGGCTTATGATCTAAAAATAAAAGAATTGGAAGATGATAACATCCCAGAATATCGCCCACTTCCATATCCTTCACAAAGGGAGACACGTTTTTTTGACAAGACAAAGCAGTCTATGACACTTGTGCCATTTGCACCAGTATAGGCTTTTACAACTCCCTTGAAGTTGAGACCTAATGGAATTAAATTTCTCTGAATGCAAAGATTCACTAGATCTAGGCCATTTGAACTAACAACTATATCCCTAGAAACTCTCAAACCAATAAGGATTGAAAAAGTCTTGATTGTCCAGGCCAAATAATTTCTGCATCAACAGGCCCTATTCTAGCATTAAAATCTCCAGTAGGTTGCCAGACATATACTGGCAACCAGTGAGAGTTGGGAGAGGTTGGGACTTACATGGAGAGGCAGTGGGCATCCTTGGTACAATGGCATTGCTTTCAGCATGAACTGGAAGTGATGCTATCAGGCCAAGAATGAAGCTCTAGCATTTGCCCAAAACTATGGGTTAACCATAAAGCATGAAAACAAACCCACAAATGAACCCCAGTTCAAGCACGAACCAGGCTGATTTGTGGTTTGCGAACCAGGGGTTAGGGACAACTGTCCCACAATCCGCCCACAAACCTCAGGCCTATGGAGCTCACTCTGGGAGGTCAGTCGAGTTGGGCGGCCTGACTTGACTGAACTCCCAGAGTGAGTTCTGAAGGCTTTTATGGGCCTTCGGAGCTCACTTCTGGGTGGGGCCGCGGCCATGCCCCCAACCAGCTCTGAAGGCATTTAAATGCCCTCAGAGTTCATTTCAGGTGGGGCTGTGGCCCCACAAACTTTCCTGAAGCACTTTGTGCAATGGAGCAGTTCGTGGAAGTTCATGGTTCAGGCGTTCATAAAAACCATGAACCTCCATAAACCTCAATTTTTCCGGTTTGTGCCCACCCCTCCCACAGAGTTTTGAGTGAATACCAGAGCATTATCCAACATGATGATATCATTTCCAGGTTATGCCAGATGTGATGCTATCATGCTGCAGATGCTGATTGCATCCCCACCACTTTGCTCTGGAATTTCCTCCCCTTGCTCAGCTGAGTGTCAATGGAATGAAAGCAGAGGGCAGGAGGTCTCCAGGTATCCTGGGAGCCTTAAACCCCCAAAACCCTGAAGAACCACCTCTTCTCATTTGAGCCCATGAGTCAATTAAGATCTAATCAACATGCTATTTAGATGGTGGCTTCTGTTTGCTAGATATGCACAGCAATGGCCAGGTCACATGCCTTCTTGATAGCAGTCCTGTTTTTTGGAATGCACAGCCAGAGGAAGTATGTAAAACTCCCTTATGCTTCTGGGAGGCCTGTAAGTCCTTTTGGTTTCATAAGGCTTTTGCTTCACTATAGGCATTTAGTCTTAACTTCAGCATTTGGTATATTTATTTGTATCCCGCTTTTCCTCCAAGATGCCCAGGGTGGTACACAGAAAGCATTCCTGATTTTATGTTTACAATAACACTGGCTAGCAGAGAAAGAAAGAGAGAGCCAGACAGTGGCAGATTTTGCACTAGAGCTGCCTCGATGTTGCACCGCTGTTTGCCCGGATACTATTGGTCAATTTCACACCCAAAGCTGCGGGGCTGCATTTGATGCAGGATCACGAAACTGTAAGAAATGCAATAATATAAGGGGCTTCTGATCTTAAAAAAAACTTGATTTTTTAAAAAAATTGCATTGCTGGAAATCAATTAATGATTAAGGCTTAATAAGAAGCTGAGCTAAAGGGGAGTTAGAAATGGGGAAGTCAGACACTAGCAAGAACCAGCTTGCACAAACATCTCCACTTAGTAGACGCGGAAGACCCTTGCAAAAGATTGCCTTCAGCAGAAAGCAGAAGTGGCATGCGGCAGGAATGTTTCACATAGATTAAGGATCTTTTTACTTTAAAACTTATACTAAGCTTGCCTGTTTGCTGTGTATTGAAATTAAGAGTGTATTGCTTGAGAATAGATGCTGAAGCTGGTTTACTTAAAAAGCAGAAGCATGGTCAGATTATTGTCAATTGTGAAAACAGAGGCAGGGAAGAACCTGCAATTTGGGAGATGGGAAGAGAGGCTACTAAGGGGAGTGATTACCCATGGAAGAAGAAGATTAAACAAGCAGGGACTATGCAGAGGAATCATTGTACTTAATTCTATGTATCTTTATATGCTTTTATTTTCTTAAATGCATGAAGGCTGACCTAAGAAATAAGGAACTTGGCATTTTGGCTCTGAGAAACAAAGTGTCGTAGAGATGATGGCCCAAGACAGGCCTGATGAAATGGGACATCTTGAGGTCTGAAAGTCCCGATTTACGAGAAGACCTGCCCCATTTACGAGAAGATCATCCCGATTTACGAGAATATCTGTCTCAAGATACTTGCGGTGGGCCGTTGTGGGTTATGAAGAAAAGTTAGGAAAGAGAAGGGAAAGTTAATACCATGTTTGGCATAAAGGAATTATGCCCTTTTTGGGAAAGTAGTGGGCTTGTCTAATAAAAAGAAGAAGTGACTAGGCGGTCGGTGATTGGAAGTTGTAACTCCTGACTCTCAGTTCTGGGAGGCGGAGAGGGTGTTTCTTATTTTCCAAACCACTCCGGGACAGGATAAATATCTGCCACAGAACCCAATTCAGTGTGTGTTCTCAATGCTCTCTGGGGCAACGAGGGGCACCCGGCCTGCAGGCTGTATCCAAATAAAATCTGCTTCACTGAAGGAAAGTCTGTCTTGAGAAGTTATTATTGGTAAGCGCAAAGTGCGTTAACCACAAAACTGTGGGGGAAATCGGGTAAAGCTGCGGGTCAAAATGCAGCCCCGCAGCTTCGGGTGTGAAATTGACCAATAGTATCAGGGCAAACGGCGGCGCAACATCGAGGCAGCTCTAGTGTGAAATCAGCCAGTGAGTATGTGGCCCAAACTCAATCAGGGAACTTCATAGCTGAGCCAGGATTTAACCCTGCTTTCTCCATTTAATGTACAGCTCTTTGCCCACTACCCCATATTAGGATTCAGGGTAGTTTCTTATAACCAGATGAATGTTTAATAGGGTTGGCTGTGCAGAAATTTCATGGATGAACATTTTCAGGGTAATAATAATAAGTCAAACTGACTATAAAGAATGTCACAATAGAGTTCCAGCTATGTTGCACTGGAATTTTTGCAAGAAGTATGGTTTACCAGCAGTCAGAAATTCATGGGAGCACAACCAGACAAGATCATGGAGGGTCCTACTAAATAAAATCTTTTTTAAAAATAATTTTACTCCATTTCATATCTATTTGCTGCCTCTTTTGGCACCTGATTTGGTGCCACTTTTTTTTAAAAAAGAGGGCTCTTTTTGTGGGCTGCATATTCTAACCAACCACGGATCATATAGCTCGCGTGAAGGTACCATGCTGCCAGTCCGGATTCAGTATGTCATAACACCACAGACAAGAATCACGGTGAGGACAATACTTCCTTCCTGTCATTCTGAAAGGGAAAACAGTTTTGCCCTGTTTGGCTGGTCTTCATAATGATTGCCCAAATGTAAAACACAGTGACATGTGACAGGCAGATACAGCATAAAGTTACAGAGAATGTTGCTGTTACAGACTAACACAGGTGAAATGCCCTGTCACTTATTTGGCACCCATGGTGCTAGAACATGAATTTCCTACAACTTTCCAGTTTACAACAAGCCTTCGGTTAAGGAAGCCTTCCTGCTTCTTGCTTCTTTTCTGTGTCTGGCCATGCTTCCAGTTGGTTTGTGCTTTTAAAGACCCGCCCCCCTGGCTGCTCACTTGTGAACTGTAGTTTTGTGCAGAGGTTTGAAGGACACCAAAGGTCTGGGGAGAGAGAATAGGAGATTGAGATTGGGAAGGACCCCCATAAATGGGGTGGAGAAGATTCTAAAGTGTAAGGGTGTGTTGCCAAGATCAAGATAATTCATGCCACAGTATTCCCCATTACTATCTATGGGTGTGAAAGTCGGACAATGAAGAAAGCTGACAGGAAAGTTGCCCCTCCTGGCTAATTAAAGCTGGCTGCGAGGGGTTGTGAGGCACTCTTAGGGACATTATCAACAGGTCCCTCTCCGAGGGTCTATTCCCAGGGGCTCTCAAGGAAGTGATGGTCCGCCCTCTCCTAAAAAAAAAATCCTTGGACTCGGCCGAATTGGCTGACTATTGGCTGATCTCCAAATTGCCCTATCTGGGCAAATTAGTAGAGAGGGCGGTGGCGATACAGTTGCAGAGCTTTCTGGATGACACTTCCACGCTGGATCCCTTGCAGTCCGGCTTCCACCCAGGTCATGAGACAGAGACAGCACTGGTCGCCCTCACGGATGACCTCTGGAGGCATCGGGGCAGGATGGCGGTGCTGCTGTTGTTAGATCTGTTGGCGGCGTTCAACATGGCCGATCATCAGCTGCTCGCCCACCGCCTCGCCGACGTGGGGATTCGGGGGCTGCCCTTGCAATGGCTTGTCTCCTTTCTCCAAGGTCGGGGACTAAGGGTGGCACTTGGGGAAGAGATGTCCCGAAGGCACCCACTAGTCTGTGGAGTGCCTCAGTGGGCGGTGCTCTCCCCAATGCTATTTAACATCTATATGCACCCCCTTGCCCAGATTGCCCAGAGGCATGGGCTTGGGTGTCACCAATATGCAGATGACACCCAGCTCTATCTGTTGTTGGGTGGTCAGTCTGGCTCTACCCTGGAAGATCTGGACCGGGCGTTGCAGTACGTGACGGGATGGCTTAGGTTGAGTCGTCTGAAACTGAATCCAACAAAGATGGAGGTTCTTTGCTTGAATCGAAGTGGCTTGGGGTTAGGGGCTCCTCTTCCGGCCTTCAGTGGGGCACCGTTGGTGCCAGCGCCGAGGGTCAGGAGTTTGGCTGTGCTCCTGGATGCTTCCTTGACAATGGAGGCCCAGGTAGCAGCCACTGCTAAGGCAGCCTTTTACCATCTTCGGCTGATTAGGCAGTTGGTCCCCTTCCTCGAACGCAATGATCTGGCTTCAGTGATCCACTCTATGGTCACCTCGAGGTTAGACTACTGTAATGTTCTCTACATGGGGCTGCCCTTGGGGCAACTTTGGAAGCTGCAGCTGGTGCAAAACGCGGCAGCCAGGTTGTTGATGGGTCTTCCCAGGTGGGAGCACATCCAGCCTGTGCTGAAGTAATTGCAGTGGCTTCCAATAGCATTCCAGATTTGCTTCAAGGTGCTGGTTTTGACCTTTCCCCGTACATTCCCCTAAGAGCACTGCGGTCTGGAAAACAACACTGCCTGCCCCCCCCCCAGGCCTAGGGATGCCAAGTTGGCGGTAACCAGGTCCAGGGCATTCTCCCTGGTGGTGCCAATGCTGTAGAATGAGCTCCCCAATGAGATTAGAGCTCTACGGGACCTCCAGCAGTTCTGTAGCACTGTGAAAACTGAGCTGTTTCACCAAGCATTCAAATAAGAACTGACTGCACCAGTTGGGTCGCATTAGCACTTTACCATAGGATGCTGTCGTATTTACTTAGTTTGACATATTTATTGTATTTTATATTTTGTATTAGCTGGTTTTAAATTGTAAGTTGTTTTAAACTGTTTGTAAGCTGCCCTGAGCCACTTCGGCGGGTGGGTAGGGTAGAAATCAAATAAATAAATAAATAAAAGGAAGAAAGTTGATTCATTTGAAATGTGGTATTGAAGAATAGTTTTACGAATACCACGGACCCCCCAAAAGACAAATAAGTGGGTTCTACATCAAACCAAGCCTGACCTCTCCCTAGAAGCTAAAATGACTCAACTGAGACTATCGTACTTTGGTCACATTTATGAGAAGAGAGGACTCATTGGAAAAGACAATAATGCTAGGAGAAGTTGAAGGCAGCAGGAAAAGAGGAAGACCCAACATGAGAGGGCATTCTGGAGGACCTTAATTCATAGGGTCACCATAAGTCGGAAGTGACTTGACAGCACTTCACACACACACACACACACACACACACACACACACACACACACACACACAGAGGCAAGTGAGCCAGTGTGGCTCAGTGGTGTTGGACTAGGACTTTGAAGCCCAGGTTTCCAATCTCAAGTTAGCTCACTGGGTGCCTTTAGGCTGCTCACTCTCTTTCAACCTCACCTACCTCACAGGGGTTTTGCAAGGACAAAACAGAAGGATGGAAAACCACCTGCACTATCCTGAGCTCATTGGGGGAAAGGTGGAATAAGAAGGTGTAAGAGATACAAAGGGAAGTCTCAAAGCATGGAGATGGTGGGTCAGGCAGACCATGTGGGTAGCCAGAGATTTCACCCCAAACCATAAAAATGCAGAGTCAAGGTAGTAAATTTCAAGATCACACAACCCTACATTGGACTACTGACAACATCCCAGTAAGCTAAAAACTGGTGTCGGTGCAGAACTGGAGCTGGATCCCCAGAAGACACCCATAAACCCTTCCTTTCCAGCCTCCACTAAGGAAACAGCAACATTGACCAGTTCTGCTTTCCTGATCACACGGAGTGCATCGCATGTGAGGAAGGTGTGCATGGGTATATGGCATGACAAGCATATACCAGGAGCTAGTATGCATGGCTGAGGACATGGTTGACATGTTACAATTAAGGTATAAATTAAAACGCAAACAAGCAATTAGGCTTTCTTTCTTTGCCTTTTGTTTTATTTATTTTCTCCTTTATGTTCCGGAGTCTCTGGATGGGAACTCTGCAGCTGCCCTTCTCGGAAATGCCTTCGGGTACGTGAGGAGCCTGTTTGTTATAACAGTTCAAGGCCTAACTTCCAGTTGCATGCAAATTTTAGAGATGCCAACCTCCAGGTGGGGCCTCAACGTCTCCCAAAATTATAACCCATCTCCAGATAATAGAGATTAGTTCCCCCAGAGAAAATGGCTGCTTTGGATGGGGGAATCGATGGCATTATGCCACCCCTGAGATCTCTCCCCTCCCCTAATCCCACTCTCCCTAGGTTGTACCCCCAAATCTCCAGGGATTTCCTAACCTAGAAGTGACAGTTTATGGATAAGCGAAGTTGAAGGTCCTTTTTTCCTTCAAGAGAAGCTGCTGCAGAGGGAATGATGTGGAATGGCATTGACTGGAATGCTTAATCCTCCCTCCCACATGCACACACTTCTTCACTCCAAATAACCCTAAGCCACTTCCTGAGGTGAACATACATGAAGACGTGAAGCTGGCTCTTTTTGTAGCAGGTACTCATTTGCATATTAAGCGACACACCCCTAATGTAGCCAATCCTCCAAGAGCTTACAGTAGCCCCTGTAAGAAGAGCTCTGTAAGCTCTTGGAGGATTGGCTACATTAGGGGGTGTGGCCTAATATGCAAAGGAGTTCCTGCTACAAAAAGAGCCTGTAACCGAGACATAAAGTCAGCGCTGTCTTCTCTGACTGGCAGTTAGTCTTTGGAATCTGAGGAAGAGATCTTTCATATCACCTAGGATTGAACCAGGGACCATCTGTATGCAAAGGAGGTACTCTACCACAGAGTCACAAACCCTCCCCTCAAAGACCGAACGTGAATTTCAGAACTTTTGGTTCTGAGGGCAAATGCACATTTGTAACTCTGCAGGTGAAAAAAATAACACAGAAGGTTTTTTAAAGCAAATACGTGTAGGGGTATGCAAAAATCACCTCCCTGCCACACTTCAAACTGCTCCCCCCACAAGTTCTTTCAGGGGGGAAAAGGGGTGTCCGCAGTGTTTGCAGGTGACATAGGCCCTAAGCTGTGAATCAGGAAGTCTCCAGTTCAGATCTCAGCCATGGTGGCCTGAGGCAAGCCGCTGTTAGCTGTCCCTCCCATGCCCAACTTGAGGAAAACCCTACTGACCTATTGGTCACTGGCTGTTGTGGCAGTTATAATGTACCTTAAGGACTTTGAACAACAAAATAGATAGTGTTATGCAGCTATGTGTAGGAAAAAAAAGTAGGGAATGTTTTGATTTGCTTCAAGTTATCTTTATGTAATTGAGGACCCACGCGAGTTGTGTGTGTGTGGGGAATGCTATCCTTTTGTTGCCAAGCACTGGGCTGCCCAATCACTGGCCAGTCGGCAAACCAACCCGACACCCCCCCCCCCCGCTTGTAGAGCTGCTGCCCAATCGCTGCCTGGCTTAAGCAGTAGTGGAGCAGTGGTGGCAGCTCACTCCTCTCCCCCCCCAGCTGACAAATGTGGCAGTAACTCCAGCTCTCCCGTCCTTCCACCTGCTTGCCTGCCTGCCTACCTGGCACATGTGACAGCAGCTCTTTCTCCCCCCCACCCCCCAACCTCCTGCTTTTCCACCTACCACTGTAAAGGGGATAGTCCATTAAATTAACCTTTTACTTGGGGGAGGGTGAATTTAACCCCCATATATTTTGTGGGGTAATTACATTTTCCTGCAAATGTGGGGGTGGTGTTCCCAGATCTGCAGGAGAATACTCCCTATCTGAACCTGGCCCTGTTCTCTGGGTTTATTGGTCCTCATGGGAGCCAGGTTCAGGATTAGATATTGGCTTCAGATATATTTTTTAAAAAGAGCATTTAGAGGCATATCCTTTAGAGGCCAATGTTAGTGCCAAATTAATTTTTTAAAAAGAATTAAAATGCATCTCTTGCGTGCTGACTTCAGTCTGATTACAGAAACAACTAAACCACCGTGTATAATCCATGCAAAGATCTTGTAATTGTATACAGACACTTATCAACCATAAAGGATGCTGGTACTTCCAGAAATAGAAATGGTATATTATTTAAACAGGCTTAAACAAAGGCTGCAAGAGCCTAATACACTTTGCACAATGTAACTAGTGTGCGAGGAACACAATAAACAACATATATACAAGCCTAATACATGGGCTACAATACCAATTTGTTAGCCAAATTGCCTCTGATTATTAATTATCTGAGAGTAGACAAGGCAATAGGCAAATAAGGGAGCAAGCACCAGTGTATACAGGGGTCCCACTTCTTCCCAGATCACCAGAAATAGACTCAGTGGCAAGCTTAAGCATAAAATTGCACAACCGAGAGTCGTGGAGTTAGGGTGGGTATAGGAGAGAGAGAGAGCAACAGAGTGAGCATGGCAGGTTGCCCTCTTTTATGAGGTGGCATGGGGGGGAGGGCTAGGCTGGCCACATCCCTTGGCACAGCTCCTGTCAGTCGGTCCCCAAAAATACACTGATTGGACCAGGGGTCAAGGGGGAAGGGTCTAAGGGGGGTGGTCAATATTCAGATCTAGTAATCCTGGGCAAGATGGTACCACTTGGAGGGATGATGACTCATGCGGCCATAGTCATTGTCATGGACATTCCTTGATTGTCTTATGGCGGCCGTTTCAGCTAGGTGAGGCTGGGTGGGGGGAAGGGGATGTTGCCTGCGTGCTGAGAAGGAAACTTAGCATGGAGTTTGAATCCTTTGTTCTTGGGTCTTCTGCCTTGGCATGGCATCTGCCTGGCTTTCAGTGCTTCATGTGGCTAGGGAGCTGGTCCATCTTACAGCAGGTAAACGGGTAGGTAACCACTGAAACCATTGGCACAACATCTCACAGGAAGGCTTCCTTCTTCTGTGTCTGTGTGTTTGTAACTGGCATCTTCTTTGGATCACTACACAGTTCAGTCCCTTTTTGCACACAACTAGCAAAGTCCAGGTTTTTATCACTTATAAGTTCATAAGAGAGCAATAGGTGCCTTGCAGGGCAACTGTTTCATATGTCAAAGTATACAGGACTTCACATAAGAACATAAGAGAAGCCTGTAGTCCCTCAAGCCTCAGTTGGCCAATGGAATGAGCTTCCAGATGGCCAACTGAGGCTTGAGGGACTACAGGGACTGGTAGAAAAGAAATTCTGTTTCACATGACTTCTTCAGATGTTAAAGCTGTGTTTGAATCCTGAAACAGCCCTGACAAACATCAAAAATTTCCAATGAGGAAGTCAAATCATTGAACTATTACAGAAAAATGTACAGATTTTCTAATCCAATTCCAACAATTGTCATGAAGCTGACATCAATTGCAATGCTGAGGGAATCACCAATCAAACATATGTACATAGTACTAAACCTACAGAAATTCACAGCAGGCTTAGATTCTCCTCAGTGAATTTTGTAAGGTTTAGTACCACATAATATGTTTGACTGGTGATTCCCTCAGCATTGCAATTGATGTATCTGTACATACCATGGTCCTTTGGTTTTGTTAATCTTCAGTCTGATTACAGCAGAAATACCCTCCAGACAAGAGAAGCTTCAACATCAACATCTGGGTGGTTTTAAATAACTGAGAGATCATTTTTCTCAACCTTATTTGCCGTGTATGGTTTATTTATTTGATTTTTACCCCACCTTCCCTGCCGGGGCAGGCTCAGGGCGGCTTACAAGAGAACCATAGATAAAACAACAATATAAATTAATATAAATATTAGTATAAAATACACAGTAAGTTATTAAAACCCTTAACATAGCGATGGCGGTGTGACTATAAGAAGATAAGCAGTACCTCCACTATCAGCGGGCTCAGGCTGGGAATAAGGCTGGGACAGGACATAGATGGTAAGACGTGGCTCCCACCCATATGCCTGATGGAAGAGCTCCGTTTTTGTGGCCCTGCGGATCTGTGAAAGGTCTTGCAGGGCCCTGATCTCATCTGGAAGCTCATTCCAGTAAGCAGGAGCAGCTGCAGAAAAGGCCCTAGTCCTAGTCGATACCAGCCTGGTGTCCTTTGGACCGGGGGGTGGGGCAGATTATTTTGTGACCCTGACCATAGTGCTCTCTGGGGAACATGTGGGGAAAGGCAGTCCCTTAGATAGGCAGGTCCCTGACCATAAAGGGCTTTAAGGGTCAAAACCAGCACCTTAAAGTGAATCTGGTATGATATTGGCAGCCAGTGCAATGCCTTCAGCACAGGCTGGATGTGCTCTCGCATAGGGAGACCCATCAACAGCCTGGCTGCAGCATTTTGCATCAGCTGCAGCTTCTGGAGTTGCACCTAGGGCAGCCCCATGAAGAGAGCTTTGCAGTAGTCTAACCTTGAGATGACCATAGCATGGATCACTGTTGCCAGATCATTGCGTTTGAGGAAGGGAACCAACTGCCTAATCAGCCGAAGATGGTAAAAGGCTGCCTTGGAAGTGGCTGCTACCTGGGCCCCCATTGTTAAGGAGGCATCCAGGAGCACTCCCAAACTCCTGACCCTCAGCGCTGGCACCAACGGTGTCCCATCGAAGGCTGGTAATGGGTTCCCTACCCCCTATCCGCTCCAACTCAGGCACAGGACCTCCGTCTTCATCGGATTCAATTTCAATCGGCCCAGACTAAGCCATCCAGCCATGTCCTGTAATGCCTGGTCCAGGTCTTCTGGGGTAGAGTTGGATTGACTGCACAACAACAGATATAGCTGGGTGTCATCTGCATATTGGTGACACCCAAGCCTGTGTCTCCGGGCAATCTGGGCAAGGGGGCGCATGTAGATGTTGATTAGCATTGAAGACAGCACCGCCCCTCGAGGCACTCTGCAGATCAGCGGGTGCCTTCGGGACAACTGCTCCCCGAGAGCCACCCTTTGTCCCCAACCTTGGAGAAAGGAGATGAGCCATTGCAAGGCAAGCCCCTGAATCCCTATGTCGGCGAGGCGGTGGGCCATTAACTGGTGGTCGACCATGTCGAATTCTGCCGACAGGTCCAACAACAGCAGCACCACTGTCCTGCCCTGATCCAGATGCCTCTGGAGGTCATCTGTGAGGGCGACCAGTGCCGTCTCCATCCCATGGCCTGGGCGGAAGCCGGAGTGGAAGGGATCGAGCATGGAAATGTTTCTCCTTTCAATACCTGATTGGCCTTCAGCAGGGTGGGAAGTCCTGCATAAATTTTCCTGATCAGATCAGATCATCTGCCATTTTGTTGTTGACCTTCACCCAAACAACATCCCCCCCCAAGTCAGTGTGTCTCCAGGTCCCCAGGTCTCTCTCCTTCACCAACCTGGAGCACATATGAGAGAGTTCTTGTGGATACCACAGTTCTAAATGCAGGGCTATTTTTGGGCAGGACTGCACAGGAGAGGAGTTCCGGCTGGCTTCAGAGTTTGGCCACGCCCTCTACAGCCAAGACCTCTGCGTGGCCAGGTGAGGCCTGGAAAGCGACCCCCCCCCGGTGACTCTGAGGTGGGCAGGCCGGGGGGCCCCTAGAAGGATCAGGGAGGCATTTAAATGCCTCCCCGTGCCTTCCCCGGCCTGTCCAAGGGCCGGCTTGTCCGGGCTTCCCGCAGCTGCGGGGCACCCGGACAAGCCAAGGGAAGGCATGAGGGTGTGGCCTATTATGCTAATGAGTCCTGCTGGGCTTTTTCTAAAAAAAAAGCCCTGTCTAAATGAAACTCATCAGAAATGCCTGGGTGTGCCTTGTTCACTTTTACATGTTGTTGTTGTGAGTCTTTTTGTTTTGCTCCTTTTCAGTGGTTATATTCTCAGATTCTCCATTTATGTCTTTCTTCTTTGGCATTATTACAGCCCTTTTCAACTATTTTGGCTACTTTTAAAGTAAAGGTAAAGGTTCCCTTGCTCAAAAGCCAGTCGAAACCGACTGTAGGGTTGCGGTGCTCATCTCCGTTTCAAAGCCGAAGAGCCAGCGCTGTCCGAAGACAATTCCGTGGTCATGTGGCCGGCATGACTAAACACCAAGCTGCATGGAACGCTGTTATCTTCCCACTGTAGTGGTACCTATTTATCTACTTGCAATTTCTTGCTTTCAAACTGCTAGGTTGGCAGGAGCTGGAACTAGAGACGGGAGCTCACTCCATCATGCGGCACACTCGGGTCTCGAACTGCTGAACTACCGACCTTCCACAGCCTGCAGTTCAGCGTCTTAACCATTTGAGCCACCGCAGCTTTTACTTTTACAACTATACAATTGATACAAAAGTAATGTTAAAAATTGCATGCATTTAATGGGAAACATTTAGTGCGAGAAAAGAGAAAATGGTGTGAAAATAATGACTCAGGGTTTCAAGGTGCACAATGTGCTACATTTAAAGAGGCCTGGGGGAACAAGGGATTAAGGAGCATTGGCCTGTATCCTACCTGAGGTAAGAGGAAGTTCTGGATGAATCTCACTGTGTACTTCAATATGTTCTGCACTTGGGGTCAGTTTTGTGGCGAGAGCAACACTTGCACCCCACCCTGATCAATACTCGATGGTTGCCTAGTTCACATGATTCAAAATCTTTGTGGCCTAGGGTGGCCAGTGGTGGCAGAGACAGGAAGGGATGGAATCGTGCAGCTACACAATACCATTTCTGGCTGTGTAACTGGAAGTGATGTCACCGTGACATATGCTGCTCTATGCTTTCCCTAAAACTCTATGGTAAAAACCATAGAGAACAGGATAATTTCTTTCACAATTGCACGATATGGTGATGTCATTACACAATACTGCTTTCTCCTCCATTTTTTCTCCTGGGAGGGAGGGGAAAGGGAGCTCTGGCAGGGGTTCCCCCATTGTAACTGGACATCTGGGAATGGTACTGTGGTTATCACAATGCCTTTGTACCAGAAGTGTGATGGGAGTTCTGGGACTCCCATGCAGGCCCAGTTCTGACTGCAACTGTGGTCCATGTCGAGAAGGAGTTTCGGCCTCACCCCTGCACTGTTTTTGAATCCTGAAATAGCCCTGGCGAACTGCTGTTGAGAAAATTACATAAGTCACATGACTACATTGTAAGTTTGCACAGCTGGGCAACTAGCTGCCCCACAGGACCATTTCATGATGTGAAAATGTAGTGTGTAGGCAGTGGAAGCTGAAGCCCCATCTCTTCATGCCGGTGATCAGAATTGTGCTCACATGAATCTGGGAGGTGCAGAACCCTCCCCCCCCTTGCACATCTGAACCCCCCTTGCACATGGAGCACATCTGCTTTATGACGGCAATGAGGCCTTCATATTGTGTGGATTGGCCTTCAGTGCTTTGCAGTCCCCAGAAATCCATTGAATATGGAGGCTCTTATTCTACACCCCACTCCCTGCCATACTGAGCCCCTGGAGAGAGCTCCCTCCAACTCTGAATAGAATACTGAGCTAAATGGACCAATGGCTTGGCTCCAGTGTAAAGCAGTTTCATATACTCGTAATGACTGGCATTCTGACAAATCTCAACACTCCATTTTTGGTTCTCATCACCAATCCTGCTACCACTTAACTGAATCCTGTTGTCACTTGGATTTCAACCTTGAGCTGAGGAAATGTCTTTTCCTTCAGAAACCCAAAAGTCAGATGTGATGTGGGATTTATTTTTGATTCCCTGAAAGAAATACTGATATATGATATGTTGCAATCCTGGGTGCGGATTTTACTGAACTGTGCATGTCAGCAGGTTTCCTTGGAACCCTCTGAAAAGAACCATCTGCCATCAGACTTTAAGAAAAGGGAGTGATGGAGAGATGTTAGCCAGGGGATTATTTTCCCTGCAGGGCAAAAGAATGTCAAGGTAACTTCATGCCCTGTTGTACAGGCATGGCTCTCAGTAAATTTAGTCTTAGTTGACAGAAGGGTGACACAGGTAAGCTGAGGTTGTCAGGAGTTCACCGTCATATTGCATGCTCTTCAGCTCCCTGGGGTGTGTTTCAGGGAAGGTCAGTTTTTGGCACGGTGTGAGAGGGAGGGTGCCAAGCACACCTAAGCTTAGGAATACAATAAAATGAGCATTTTATTTTCCACTCCCCTGTCACCCAGCCAGCTCCCTGAATAGATAAAAAGCTAAATTTTTGCTCTCACTGTCAGAGGGGCTCAGCTTCACTCATTACTAGGAACTCTTCCTTGGAAACATCCCAACCAAGACAACCTCTCTGCTGTCCAATATGTCTCGTCAATCTTATGCCAGAAGCATTGGAGGAGGCAGCAAGGGCTTCAGCTCCAGCTCTGCTTGCTTTGGAGGTGGAAACAGAGTCAGCTTCAACACCGCTTCCACAACCCGTGGATGTTCTATCCGTGGCGGCAGCGGAGGTGGCGGTTTTGGCAGCAGGAGCCTGTATAATCTAGGGGGGAACAAAAGAATCTCTATTGGTGGATTTGGTGGTGGTGCTTGTGGCCGAGGAGGTGGAGGTTATGGAGTTGGTGGTGGCTTTGGTGGAGGATTTGGCGGTGGTAATGGCTTTGGTGGAGGGTTTGGTGGTTGCTTTGATGGCACCGGTGGCCCTGCATTTCCCGTGTGCCCACCTGGAGGTATCAAAGAGGTGACCATCAATCAGAGCCTCCTGCAACCCCTCAACCTGGAGATAGACCCCGAAATCCAAAAAGTGAGGGTTCACGAGAGGGAGCAAATCAAAACCCTCAACAACAAATTTGCCTCCTTTATTGACAAGGTGAGATGTTTATGAGAGTATTACTGTATCCCAACTTATAGAAACTGTTATCTCTATGATCTGACCTGATTTTTGCTAAACATTTCAAGAATGAAAAGTTGTGAAGTAAATTCAAGTGTTTATTTCCAGTGGAAGTTGCACCAAATAACCTTTGTTACTTAATCTCAAACCAGGAGAAAATATAGGAGATGGTATAAAAATTGTATTTTGTACTTTATAGTAAGGATGGCCAAATGTTGTTAACATGAAGGTAATTTGCAGTTCCTGAGAAATTCAGGGGAATAGGAACAGAATGGAAAGAAGAATTTAAGGTCATATTTATACTACAAACAGTTCATTGTTATGGCTTCCTCCCCAAAGTATCCTGGAATTGCAGTTTGGTAAAGTTGCTGAGAATTCTCAGAGATCTTCCCCCATGGAGAAGGAATTATTATTTGGTTCACATCTGTGCTACTGATGAGACCTTAGTTTGTATCCTTGTGCTAGTTTCCCATGCATAGAGTATTAAACAGAAAGAAATGGGAGAGACCATAGGGAAAGAAGAGTGTATCCTTCTTTTCCCAGAAGAGCTGGTCTCAAAACGACCCTTCTCTGATAGAGGAGGGAGGCAAAACTGTTGCACATCCATCTGGATTGTGTTAGATGTGTTTTGGGTGCACCCCTTCCTCTCGGGGTGCGGTGTAGATGTTCCTGAAGAGCATGATTTGCATTGGTGGTGCAACAAATGTTTGCCCTTTCCGATTGATTTGTTGCTCCTTTCAACCACCAACTGGGTTTCAAGGTTCTCGCAGAGGAGTAAGACATGGAGGCTGTAATACAGATTTTGCCTTTGGGAGGCACCCTGCTTTGTGGGCAGGGCAGAGGGAGGGCAGACGGAGCAGTGGAATCTGGACACAGGTTGTACCCAAGTAGTGTGTGGGCATGATCTTGCAGCAAATGCAGTAGTGACATCCATTCATGAGGCTGGATTAGCAATCACATTAAATATTCCATAAAGAAGGCTCCAGTAAGAAAGGGGCACCTGTTACTGAGATATCAATGATGAAATGAACTTAGCAATGTGAAAAGAGTCCCCACCATGCATCCAGTTTCTTTCAAAAGTCTCAGCAAATGGTGGTTCCTTTATTATCCACCTGGAGGATAACAAAAGGAAAGGAGGGGCTTGTTCTTTTGTTGTCTCCCATAATATCTTATAAAAAATGGTCTCCCGTAATATCCTATCAGTAGTTCAAAACAAATCTCTGCAGTGGCAATATCTGAAACGGCATGCTGCTGCGTTTTACACAGGGCCAAAATAAATACGATAGTGTCCTCATGGCTGCCATGAGGACTCCACTGCCATTTTCAAGCAGTGCCTTGTTCCCTCCGTGCTTTTTCAAGTACCAAAAAACTCACAGGGGGCCCTTGTGGCGGCCGTGAGGACTTTGGCCCATAGTGTTTAGGTACGGGCATTTACATAAAGCTGTGTTATATAGCAATCACATTAAATATTTCATAAGGAAGGCTCCAGTAAGAAAGGGGCACCTGTTACTGTGATATCAATGATGAAATGAACTTAGCAATGTGAAAAGAGTCCCCACCATGCATCCAGTTTCTTTCAAAAGTCTCAGCAAATGGTGGTTCCTTTATTATCCACCTGGAGGATAACAAAAGGAAAGGAGGGGCTTGTTCTTTTGTTGTCTCCCATAATATCTTATAAAAAATGGTCTCCCGTAATATCCTATCAGTAGTTCAAAACAAATCTCTGCAGTGGCAATATCTGAAACGGCATGCTGCTGCGTTTTACACAGGGCCAAAATAAATACGATAGTGTCCTCATGGCTGCCATGAGGACTCCACTGCCATTTTCAAGCAGTGCCTTGTTCCCTCCGTGCTTTTTCAAGTACCAAAAAAACTCACTGCGGGCCCTTGTGGCGGCCAGGAGGACTTTGGCCCATAGTGCTTTAGTATTTAAGTACGGGCATTTACATAAAGCTGTGTTATATTGAGACAGACCATTAGTCTGTCAAGGTCAGCATGGTTCATCCTGATTGGGTGTGGTTTACCAGGGTTTGAAGCAGACAGGTCTTCCACATTACTTACTACCTGACCCTGTCAACCCCAGGCTGCAATCCCTACTCTGCCATGGAAGCTTTCTGGTTGACCTTGGGCCTGTCACACACACCCAGCCTAACTCACAGGATTGTTGTGTGGATGAAATGGAGGAGAGGAGAATGATGTTAGCTCCTTTGAGTCTCCTTTGGGGAGAAAGGTGGAAATGAAAGAAATAAGTAAATAACTGGAGATACTGGGGACTAAATCTGAGACCTTCTGCCTGCAAAGCAGATGCCCTCCCACTGAGCCACAACCCCCCATCAATGGGCAATAGAGATGTTTCTGCCCTCCCACTTCTAGGTCCTCTCTAGAGACCTGGGGAAGGAGCTGAAACCTGAAGTTCTCCAGAAACTCACACTACCAACATTACAAAAAAGACAATACCAGGCAAAATAAGGACCACACTGGAACAACAATTCAACAGGGACATGTACTAGAAAACCCCAACTGCTTCCTTCAAGGATTTCTGTATCACTTGTTAAATTATTCTTTCTTTCTCCACACCCCCCCTTTTTTCTTGTTGCAGGTCCGTTTTCTAGAACAGCAGAATAAAGTTCTGGAGACAAAATGGAAACTCTTGCAAGAACAGGGTCACGGGACTGGTGTTGGTCACAGGAACCTTGATCAGATTTTTGAAGCTTATATCAACAACCTGAGGAAACAACATGACTGTCTTCTGGGTGAGAGGAGAGGTCTGGATTCAGAACTTAAGAACTTCCAGGACCTTGTGGAGGATTATAAGAACAAGTAAGGGGATATTACTGCAAAGCAAATGACCATGAAGCACTTTCCCCCCACTGGAAGGGATTTTAATGGGGGGTATACACTGCAGACAGGCTTATTTGGGTATTTATTTTGCACATTCTAAATTATGTTTTGTACATTGACTTAGAAGAAAATAGGGTAAGATCCCCTTCAGTTGTACAATTTTCCATGTACGGAAAGGAGTTCTGTGTAGGAAGTGATATAGATCTCATGTGTAGATTATCATGCAACACAATTTAAAAGGCATGTATTCCATTATAAATGAAAAAATACTTGCATATCATACAGTCCTGAGAGTAGCTCATTATAGACCTGTGAAGAATAAATGGCAGAAAGTGGGTAGGGATTTCTAAGTAGAAATGTAGTTGATTTGAAAGGATTTTATCACTTTATACTCACAACCACCCTGTGAGGTAGAGTCGGCTGAGAGATAATGACTGTCCCTCAGTGACTTTCATAACCAATCAGGATTTGAACCCAGATTTCCCCCAGTTCTATTACAGGTATCGTATCGCACTGGGCAATATACTTATAAAGAGCGTAGGTCATTTTGTTTAACGCGTACAGAGCAACCATTTTGGTTTATTTTGAGTGTTTGTACTTTTATCATCATTGCAGCCAATAGCTAACGCAAATAACTTGATACTGCAATTGATTTCCAACCATTCTCAACTCTGAAGTAGACATTTCTCAGAATCATGGGGGGAAATCATGATTTTTTATTTATATATTGCAAACTGAGTGCTTTTACTTGTTTAATACATGGTGGCGTTCAGTATTATTTTTATTTGACATCAAGTCACAGCCAATTTATGGCAACCCCAAAGGATTTTCAAGGCAAGAGAGGTTCAGAGGTGGTTTGCCATTGCTTGCCTTGGTGTAATGACCCTGGACTTCCTAAGCTATCCAGGCCAGGGCAGTAATATTATATAGCCTAATAAAGATGCCAGATCTTTCGGTATAGCACAAAATCTGGGATTCCACCAACCAAAGAGATTCATGTGACAACTACAAATGTGAATAAGCACCAGAAACTGGCACTCGGCGTTTGAAAAGAAGTGCTGCTATTTAATAAATAGGTCCAGTTGGAAACTATTATATGTTGATCAGTCCATTCAGCAAATTCCTTGTGTGGCTGGTGCCAAAGCATATTGAATGCAGGCTGCTAGGGAAGTGAGTCAGAAGAATGGAAACTATGAAGAATAGTGCGTGAGTCATGTACTTGCACTGCCGAATAAACCCACAGCATATTTCTGAGGATTAGTTTGTACTCTCACTCTCTTTCACTTGCATACCAGGTTAAGTCAGAAGGGCTTTTATTGTGAATACAGTTTAGAAAAATGGAAGGCTAGGCTGAGTATCCTCTCCCTTCCTCCTCCCCACTCACAATCAAAATATGAACAGGGTTGGGGTTTGTTCGTTTTTGTTCTTTTGGTATTCTGTAGCTCAAGTGGTTAAGACGCTGAACTGCAGGCTGTGGAAGGTCAGTAGTTCAGCAGTTTGAGACCCGAGTGCCGCATGACGGAGTGAGCTCCCGTCTCTGGTCCCAGCTCCTGCCAACCTAGCAGTTCGAAAGCAAGACATTGCAAGTAGATAAATAGGTACCACTTCGGTGGGAAGGTAACAGCGTTCCGTGCGCCTCGGCATCTAGTCCTGCTGGCCAAATGACCGTGGAAATGTCTTTGGATAGCAATGGCTCTTCGGCTTGGAAACGGAGACGAGCACTGAATCCCTAGAGTCGGATTCGACTGGCTTTCGAGCAAGGGAAACCTCTACCTTTACCTTTACCTAATCAGAATACATTATAGGGGGAAAATAAGTATTTTTGCAGATCTTGATTTTAAATCCCATTTATTCTGCTTTCATGATCAGAGTTTTGGAAGAATATATAATACTGAGACCAGGAATGTATTTATTTAAATATTTATATCCCACTTTTCCTCAGAGCTCAAGCTGGCTTAAAAGTTATAATGAAAATGTTACAATTTTAACGTGGTAAAATAAAATCCCAAATGACCACCCCCCTACAAAAAAGATGGCTGCATATCCCATTAAAAGGCCTGGCAAATAAAATGGCCTTGCAGAGCCTCCCGAAAATTGCTAAAGGCAATGTCCCACTCACCTCCTGAGGAAGCCCATTCTGCAAAGTGGGAGCTTCAGTGGAAAAGGCACAGGCTCTGGTTGATGCCAGGAAGGTCTTCTGAAGTGGGGGACCAGCCAGTGGGCTGAATTGAGAGGTGTGGGAAATTAACAGTCATTGGGATTATGGGTAGAAGTGAAACAAAATGGTGGCCACACAGGATGGATATGCAGGTGTTAGAGGAAAATTGCTGAGGAATCAAAAGTTATTGAACTTGAAGGTCTGTTCTGTTTTTCTTGTTGCGTTGACCAGAGGAAATTAATAAGTGAAAGTCTTTGAACGGGATTATGGGTAGAAGAGAAACAAAATGGTAGCCACACAGGATGGATGTGCAGGTGTAGGAATCAAAAGTTATTGAACTTGAAGATCTGTTCTGTTTTTCTTGTTGCATTGACCAGATATGAAGAGGAAATTAATAAGTGAAAGTCTTTGAACTTAATTTTTCTCTTCTGTTGTTGTTGTTGTATTGACCAGATATGAAGAAGAAATTAATGGGCGTACAACAGCAGAGAATGATTTTGTGCTCTTGAAAAAGGTGAGAACTTTAGTTTGCTTTTTTTGTAAAGGAAATTTGGCATGTAGGTTTGCTAGGTCCCCCCTGGCCACTAGCAGGGGATAGGAAAGGGAAGGGTTGCCAGATCCAGGTTGGGAAACTCCAGGAGATCTGGGGATGGAGCCTGGGGAGGACAGGGACGTCAGTGGGGTACAATACCATAGAGTCCCCCCCTCCATAGCATCCATTTTCTCCAGGGGAACTCATCTCTGTAGTCTGGAGATGAGCTGTAATTCCTGGGGATCCCCAGGTCTCACCTGGAGGCTGGCATTCCTATTAAATGGCATACAGTGGGTCAGAATATATGTATTACATTACTTAGTTTGACAGCTAGTCAGTTCAACATGGAAAGTGAGTAAGCAGGTATTTTTCATGCTCCAGTCCATCCATTGCTTGCTTCTGAACAAATGCATCATGGGATACTTGTCATCTATTGTGGTGGTTGACTGTGAGGTGGGCCTCAAAGTGTCCATGTGCTACACAAGAAAGACCAATTCATGGTAATGCTATTGCTTGGCCTGTTGCAGTTTGATCTTTCCCTTTTATATCAAAGCCAACCTGTTCCTAGGAAACCGAGAAACAAAAGCCAGTTCTTTCTCTCTGTCATCTCTCTGGCATGCTGGAGCTGAAAGGGAGAGCTTTCTGGTGGAGAGATGCCATATAAACAGAGCCATAACACCTTACACCATTGTTGTTCCCCTGCTGTTGAGCGAATGCAGGGAACAGATCACATGGTGACGGAAATTAGCCATGAGCACTCTGCCCCCCCCCCCACTGTCTCAGCATGATCACTTAGTGGTCTGGAAAAGGCAAACACTGGAAAAGGCAAATGCATGCATCCACACTCCCCGTGATTGGCAATTTACCAAAACCTGTGTCATGATGGGGAGGGGCACATGCGCAGGAATTCCTCTGTGCATTCATCCCATGCAGACAACTAAGAGATCACACAGAGGTGGGGGGGGGCTGTGTACTCATGCCCTTCCTGTACAGAGAATGAACACATGGGGGGTTGTCCGTAGTGGTAGGCTAATGGCAGACACGCTCCTGAAAATTGTTGCTGATGCCCATCAATGCTCATCTGGTCAGCAGGTGGAAGCAGGTTGACACAACTGTGGGGAGTGATCTTCATTGGTGCACAATGATATCGCTTCCAGCATGACCACCATAGAGTCTGGGGGGAAATGCTAGCGCAGCGCCCCAGTGCAATGCTGGACCTTCTGGGTCGTGCAGTGATGAAGATCGCTACTCCCTGCAGTAAGTACCTACCTCATGCCTGGCAAACCTATGTACTGAGCTAGAATCAGGTTCCTACGGTATCCTGTTTGACGGTGTTGCCCTGGAGAATCTGGACTCTTAAGAATTCCAGAGTCATTTTGGTGGTGGAAATTTCTGTCAAGTCTCAGCTGACCTATGGTGACCTTGTAGGGTTTTCAAGGCAAGAGACCTTCAGAGGTGGTTTGCCATTGCCTGCCTCTGTGTAGCGACTCTGGACTTCCTTGGTGGTCTCCCATCCAAACACTGACCAGGGCAAACCCTGCTTAGCTTCCAAGATCTGTTGAGATCAGGCTAGACTGGGCCATCCAGGACAGGGCAGTGCTATTTTAGAGGGCCTTATATGATGGTGCCATCAAAGAGAAGCTGACTGTTCTAAGAAGCCAGCAGCGCCAAAGAGATTCTTCCCCTTCCACTAGTGGAAGAAGAGAAGAGATGGTGGTATGTGATGCTGACAAGGTACAGGGCTAGAACTGGAGGCTGGGAGCTGGATGTTGTAGGAGGGGTAGAAAAGCCCTCAGAGCTTTGGGCCACCTTTTCTCCTCAATCTGTCTGTGGAATTCCACAGCTATTGTGTAATAGATGAGCATTCTTAGCACCTTTGTTGTGGTTTGAAGGTCTGAGGTGCTGGGAGAGCTGGCATTTGGAAGATCTGAAGGCCCTATTTGTTGTTGTTATTATTTTTATTTCCACTGCTGATAGCGGAACCCTCCTCTGTTCTTTCCTGTAGGATGTGGATGTTGCTTATATGAACAAAGTGGAACTGCAGGCCAAACTGGATGCTTTGGAAGATGAAATCAACTTCATAAGATGTCTGTATGAAGCAGTAAGTAGTTTTGTTGTTGTTGTTTTTTGCAGGCACCTGGGGAAATAATGAGCTGAAAACAAATAGTTTTGGAAGGGGAGGGATGTTCAAAATGAATTTGAATTTGCTTGCAAAAGTCAATGAAGCCACTGAAATCTTTGGATATGTACTTTTCAGTAAGCATGGCTTGGGTTAGGATGAAAAGACTGTAAAAGCTTTGTACATGTTTCAACAAAATGAAATGGCAGTAAATGATATTGGAATGTTTGCACTGGTAGCTTTTTCTAGTTGCTCTGTTAGTTTGTTTGTAAGTATCTTGCCTGCCATGCACTAATTCTTGGCGAGACGCTCTCAGGTACAAACTAGTTGCCTCTCCAGAATGACCAAGAACTAAAACCCAGGATGGGTTTAGGCAGATGAAGAGATGGGGCTATGCAAACAGGAACAGGTTTGATTTTCGCTGTCCGGGAAAGTTAGAGGCAAGAAGCAGGTTGAGCTATCCACATCAGTGGTGTCCCAGTGTGCACTGATTACTTTTCCCCGTATGAATAAATTGGTGCTATTCCAATAGTGAGATAGGAACAGACTCTATTTAATATATAAAGCAATACCATATACTGTAGAAAGGAACACAACGGTATCGCCAAATATGACAAGTATCCCACAGAGGGTACAAGAGGGACTACATCCCCTGAGATACTTGCTCTGTGTAAATCCATATACACCCTACCTATTATTATAATGGGTATATGGCTAATGTATAATAATGGCAGCACATTTTTTAATTCACTTTGGAGTGCCAGAAACTCCAGCAAAATAATAGCATGACTCTTTAGGTGTGCCAGCTTTGGTTCCCGCTGCCATTAGTCACTTTTGAAAATGCAGGCAGATTACGGAGGAAAGAAACAGGTGCATCGAGATACATCTAAAACGAAAGTATGGTTGAGCTAATGTCTGCATGACTTTCACAGGAACTCAGCCAGGTACAGCAGACCGTTTCCGACACCTCTGTTGTCCTTCAAATGGACAACAACCGAAGCCTGGACTTGAACAGCATCATAGCCGAAGTCAAAACTCAGTATGAAGAGATTGCTCAGAAGAGCCGATTAGAAGCAGAGTCTTGGTACCAAACCAAGGTCAGTTTCCGGGCATTTATTTCTCTTGCCAGTCTAAAACAAAACAGTCTGTGTGGTACTGCCATCTTCCTTTCTTTTATGGAGGAAACCTCCAAAAGACCTCCAAGTCTTTGGAGAAACCTCCATCAGTTAGCCAATGGGCCTGGTTGCAAAATATTATTTTGCTAGCTATGACAAAATTGGACCTTCTCTTCTTTCTGTATGCCAGTATGAAGAGCTCCAGATGAATGCTGGGAAACATGGTGACAGTCTGCGAGACACCAAGGCTGAGATCTCTGAGCTCAACCGGACAATTCAGAGGCTACGAGCTGAAATCGAAAATGTGAAGAAGCAGGTGAGGCTGAGGAGTTTTTGCTGGATTAACCTTGGGGGGGGGGGGCACAACACTTCAATATTTTCAGAACTTGGTCAACCCCTGAGCCTGTCTTGTTCTCTTAATGGCAATTGTGCAATCAGAAAAAAGCCAAAACAACATTTAAGGAAGACAACTCAAATAGAAGCAGGAAAACCTCTTGCATTTCTAAACCTCTGCAAGCTGCTTAGAGAAGGTTTTGCAAGTAGGGTTGCCATCTCTTGGTTGGAAAATTCCTGGAGATTTGGGGGTGAAGCCTGGTATCTGCTTCATCAGTGTGGGGGAGGGAGGAGAGATGTGATGTGACACATGTGTTACCAGGTTAGTCACATGTATGGCCTATAAACATGCACCCCTAAAATCCTGAGATAAGGGACCCTACTCCATATATACACAGACACAGTTGTAGAATAATATCTCAAGCAGAATTGTGGTGGGAGATTTGAACTCAACTATATTTGATCTTTATTGAACATACAAAATACATAAAGGAAAGGTGAGGAAAAAGAGGCGGTCAATGGACAGACAATTCAGATCTTTCTACATACCTAAAAAATGCTCTGGGGTTGCAAAAAAATAATAATCTGCTAATAGAAGCAGCACCTGTAGCTTTAAGAAGCCAACACCCCCAGTGGCCATTGTTAAGCAAGAAAATAGTATTGCCAGCCTTTAAGCCTTGGTTTCTAAATAGTCTTATGCTGAGGAAGGAACAGTCTGGAGTGATGACTGGACTTAAACTGCTTGTTCAATGGTGCCTCTTTTATACCTCTTTTACCTGAGCATTGACTGTGGGGCAAATGTCATTGGCTCAGACTCTTTGAGGAGTAACTAGAATTGCTGTGGTTATTTGGATCCATTTTGCTACTGAGGACCTCACATTTTACAGAGGGCTCTGACTGAAGTGCTGATGGGGTGAGATAAAGTTTTGACGGTGAATAACATGATTGAATTAAAATGACTGATGGCCCAACTAAAGCCTGCCATCAATGGGCCAGGAGATGAGGTCATCCTGCCTTTGTCTTTGATAGCGTTGCCAGCCTCCAGGTGGGGCCTGGGGATTTCCCGCTTTTACAACTGATCTCCAGCTGGCAGAGATCAGCTCCCCTGGAGAAAGTGGCTGCTTTGAAGGGTGGACTCTCTGGCATTGTGTCATGCTGAGGCACCTCCCCTCCCCAAACCCCACCCTCTCCCGGATCCACCCCCAAAATCTCCAGGTATTTTCCAACCCAGACCTGACAACCCTAGTCTTTGATTAGGTTTCTTGAGGAGTCTACATTATGAGGGACGTTCCTGACTTGCCTTAAGAGGTTTGTTTATTATGCTGCAAGGTTGTTAACTGTGGCCAGGGCCTTGAGAGTCAAAGGGAAGAGCCTTGATTGGGGTTTACCAGAGTTCCCATGGGAAACGGGCTGCTCCCTTGGGCACTGGCTTCTAAACTGTGCATAGCCTGATCTTGGGTTTTATATTGAAGATGGAGTCTTTCCTGCATCTGAGGCAGCGCAAGGCCTGAGAAGCTAGGGGGTTTCAAAAGCATGCTTCCTATCCTGGGGAAGGGGGTATCCTGGGGATAATAAGTATAAGGGGGCAAGAGGTCTTCTTGCATCAGCCCTAGGAGTCTAGTCCAGACAGAACGGGTGGCAATTATATATGCGTGACTGGTCCAAACACAACACGTGGCAACTAGATGTGCTATGTAGAACATGGGAGGGGATTGCAAGGCCTGGCTGCAGCATTTGGACCAAGGAAGTGGTTGTGAGGACTGGCCTCTCCAAGTGGGGCCTGTCAGTGGGTCAGCCGTAATTTTCACAATTATTGGCAGTCCTTTTTTGAGTGGCTTTGATGATGTAGAACGGCTTAGGGAGGAGCAGTCTGGCTGGGTCTACTTGTGGACTTTCACATTTTGGTTTGGGAGAACCATTCAGACAGGCATCTCCCCCATTTGCGTTGTGAAATGGCACAATTTCAGAAGGACAGTATGCATTTCTGAAGGTGTAGCTTGGCTTCTGTTTCTGCCTGACATGGCAATAGGAAAGGATCCCATTCCTTGATCACTAGAGGTCTCATTCAACGACACTCTTGCCAGCTGTGACAAAATCTGATTCTCTGTTCTTCTCAAATCCCAGTGGGAAGAGCTGTAGGTATCGGCCATACTTTTCAAGCCTGTCTTTGACCCCTTAAAGAAATTAAGCCTGTGAATCCCTTAAACAGAATTCTGGGCCCATTCTGGATATTTTCTGTGCTCCTGTGGAATCATGACTTATGCACCCTTCCATGTCACTTGACTCAATATAGGAACTTCATACAAAAGGTAGCGGGGTGAGATAGGATGGCCTGTCTGCAGAGGTCATTTCGGGGGGGAACGTGGGGGATCGCAGTTCCCCCGGGTGAGGTGCGGGGGGCGGGGCACACAATGAAGCCCCGCCCCCTGCTTCCATCCGCCCCGCTTCCAGCCCTCATTCAGCCAGGAGAAGGCAGGAGAAGAGGGAGGGTAAGTTGCTTCCTCCCCGCCTCTCCCCACCCCTGCCTGCCTGGGGCCAGGGAGGGCCTTGGCGGGGCTTCCTCACACTCCTGCCGGCCTTGCAGGTCCACCGCCGGGCCCCTGATGTCAGGGAGTGTGGCATATGCTAATGAGTTATGCTAGCTCTTTTTCTACGAAATGACCCCTGCCTGTCTGAACAAGCTTTCTCCTTTGATTATGAGGTATTGTTTCTTGGCATCAAGATTCTTAGTACATGGAATTTATACATAGTTCCCTGATCACAGTTCTCTGGATGTCCACCTTATCTTCCAGTGTGAAAAGCTGCAGACCTCCATTACAGAAGCAGAAGAACGTGGTGAGCTGGCCATCAAGGATGCCAGGGACAAACTGGCCGAAATGGAAGTAGCTCTGCAGAAGGCCAAGGAAGAGATGACTCGTCTGTTGAAAGAATACCAAGAACTGATGAGCTGCAAGATATCCCTTGATATTGAGATTGCCACCTACAGGAAACTGCTGGAAGGAGAGGAGAGCAGGTGGGTGCAACACACAGAAAGGAGGAGTACAGATTCTTGCTGAGAACAATATGGGGGGGGGGTTAGGAAGGAGCTTTTTTCTTGAAGTAATGTTGTTGAGGTTAAATTCTAAAAAAAAAGGGGGGGAGATGTTGGGATTTGAAGCCTTCTCAGATGCCCTGGTCCAGCATTCCAGAAGTGACAAGCTGGAGCATTCTGTGGTGAGAAAGGTCATGCAGTTGGTCTTACCTTCAGAGGAATCCTCTTAGTTATTACAAGTTGTGGTTTTCCAGGAATGAGTCCTGGCAGACACCTGCTGGACTGGAAAAAGCTGTTATTAGGCTGTGGAAACACAAATCATGATGGTAGTGCTCATGGCCTTATTGGGTGCTGTGGCACACAAGCATGAACATGGGGCGAAACGGTGTCTACCTCGTATCATGTGTATGCTCTTGTTCTTGGTGTGTGTGTGGATATCATGCAGTGTTGCAATCACTGTGGACCATTATGAGCAAAAGTACCATGCACATCTGGACTTCAACTACTGGACAGGCTGAAACAATATTTCTTTATATTAGGACCGTCTGAGAATACCCTGAGAACTACTCTGCAAAAGCTAACTCCATTGCCAAGCAAGGAACATAGCATAGGTCTCCCTGCATCTTCCCTTGTCTGTTCTTTCCATTGTACGATAGAGACTTCCATAGGCCAATGGAGCCCTGACAGCAGAAGTCATAAACCTTCAAGGGATTGGCTAATATTGATTGCACATTGTTGGAATCTGCATAGGAATGCCTGATGGAATCCACAACCTAAATCCTAGTTTCTTTCTTCCATAGGATGTCTGGAGAATGCCAGAATGCCGTGAGCATCTGTAAGTAGCAATCGCATATTCCACACTTTTAAAGAGTGTTTGTGTCTTAAAAGTTGCTGTGCTGTCAACTAACATGTATTCACTACTGTGTCTGTACAACACCACATCTTCGGCCAGAAGCATGCGCCAGCACGGCAGCGTGTATTGATGCTGCTTCAGTGGCAAAGAGCTACCACTGTCACATGCTTTGCAGTAGATAAGGACAAGGCTGAAGCCTCATCCAGAGAGAGAGCATGGGAGAAGAAGGATGGAAATGGTGAAAACAGATTTCCCTGGGCACCATCATGTATACTTTTAAGATACCAGAAAGTCAGTGGTTTTGGTGCCACGCTGATAAGCTGTTGTAATGTGTCATAAAACCTTATGAGATGGGTAGTCTACTGGTTACAAATGCTGTATAGAAACTTCCCAAAACAACTTTTGGTTGAGAGTTGCCGTAGTGGCTTGCTGAATGATTTGCCCATGACTCAGCCACAAGTGCAACCCAGATTTCCTCCAATAAAGTTAGTGCTTGGTGGTTGAACAGGACTCAGGTCCTTTTAACTGGAGATAGGAAGGACTGAACCTGAGGCCTTCTGCATGCCAAACAGATGCTGTACCACTGAGCCATGGCCCCTCCTCAGAGGGGCTGTGGGTTCTACTAAGTCCCAGAGAACATCTGGCTGAAATTATGCCCTGGGGAGGAGAACAAAAGTAAATTCTATCCCCCCCCATATATGGCAACATGATGGTTGTTAGTGCCTGATGAGGTGGCCATTTTAACTGATCAGACTCTTTTCCAGGAACAAGCTCTATATGACTCTCTACTGCAGAGTTACACCAGTGAGTGTTTATCACCATGAGAAACCCACAGAGGGTTACTCTTAAAGATAGGATTTGCAATAGGCATGAGGCATATGGAAGTATTTGAGGACCGGAGTGAGACAGTTTAGTCTTAAGTATTCACTGGCCATAGTAGTCCAACATTACTTTGTAATATCCCTGATTTCCCACCTTTCCAGCTGTTGTTGGTTCTAACGTTTCTACTGGTGGCTATGGAGGCGGTTACGGAGGCGGCTATGGAGGAGGATGCTACGGGGGATCTGGAGGCTTCAGCTCCAGCAGTGGAAGAGGCATGTGCAGCATAGGAGGAGGAGGAGGAGGAGTTTGCTCCCCAGGGGGAGGATATGTTTCTGGCGGTGGCACCATTGTGAAGAAAACCACAACGTCATCCACCACCCTCAGGTCTTCAAGCAAGTAACTGTAAGAAATGGAAGCAATCGCAATATAGCTCCTGGATAGAAGATGCATTTTCTGCCATCTGATGCAGTGATCCAAGTCACTCCTCCTGCTCTTCTTGGCACTTTTCAGAGAAATGATCTTCATTTCTTATGAGCACTGTGCTGATTCTCCCAAAATAACCTGTTGGCCTTGCATTCTTTGTCTTTCAGTCATTGTTGATGCATTTCATGCCCTCATGTACAGATCAGGTCCCCATTTGCGTTTGCACCCATGGACAATACTGTATTCAGTTAACAGATGTTGAACTGACTAAAGCTGCATTTGCATGATCAAAAGCAAACAGCTGTGGGTAGTTCTACAGGGTGTTATTTAGGACACTGTGCTGTCCTCCTGAACCATTCTCACTTTGGGTACTTCCCATGGGGCCACTAGGAGGATCATGCTTATCCCAGATTTATCAAATAAAGAGATTGTTCTTCTCCCTATGGTGATTTGAGCTTTTCTGGGAAAGGATGACTCTTAGAAGGACCATGTGAAGAAACAGTTCTAGGAGTAGGGGCATACAATTCTCTTCACACTTAAACTGTATTTCATTTGCTGTTTGGTTCACATTGTAAACGCCTTGGTCACTGAGACCAACAATAACTCCCTGCGAACATGGCCTTTTGCATGCAAATAAGTATCCTACCTGGTACTCTTCTCCAACTACCAGTTTGCAGTTTTTCTGACCAGCAATGGCTTTTCAAAGAATATGTAAGATACCTGCAGTCCAAATCTCACCTGTCGAAATCAGCAGGACTGGCAAGTGCTTAAATGTGGCTGGGTTGTGTTCCAAGCGTCCTCTTTTTGGAATGACCTTTTCCTTGCTAATGTTACTTTTGGTGGGGATTTCTTTTCTCTGGTGTATGACAAAGTGCGTCTCATTAAACTCTATGTGAAGATGAGATTGGTGTCTTCTGGATTTTTATCGAAAAGAGCTTTTCTGTGGAGTAGTGGAGTAATGGTGTGCCAACTCCTTCCCTCTCCTAAGGGAATGAGAGGGACAGAGACCTCTAGCAGAGAGTTCTCAGCAATATTATCAAACTGCAATTCCCAGGATTCTTTATTATTATTATTTTTTATTATTTTTTAACAGGATTCTTTTAGTGAGAAGTGTTACCCAAATCGGTATACACATGTCAGGGCCATAATGTGCAGAGGTGTCCCCCTGCCAGTACGGAACGAACAGATGTCTTCTGGCCACATGGATACCTGGGTTTGTTTAGCCTATGTATATGGAGGTACAAGTCCAGATCAACACTAAAAAAACAAGGGGAAAATACTTTTAAGCAAACAGGGTTTTATTTTACAAACAGAAAAAGAAACCAAATTAATGTATGCAATAGAGAGTAGTAATGAAAATTACAGAACAGAAGTGCAATATGGGGGAACAGTACATAAAACACAAAAACCTTTCCCTAGAATGGCTGCCTGCCTACTGAATACACAAACCTTATGAGAGAAAACAAGACATAAGAACATAAGAATTGCTGCTGGATCAGACCAGTGGTCCATCTAGTCCAGCATCCTGTCTGACAGAGTAACCAACCAGTTTATCTGGATGGCCAGCAATAGGGCATAGAGGCCAAGACCTTCCCCTGATTTTGCCTCCTGTCTCTGGGATTCAGAGGCTTAGTGCCTCTGAATGTGGAGGTTCCCCTCAGTCACCATGTCTAGTAGCCATTGATAGACTTGTCCTCCATGAATCTATCTAATCCCCCTTTAACACTGTTTATTCTTGTGGCCATCACTACATCCTCTGGCAGCGAATTCCACATTTTAATCACTCGCTGTGTGAAGAAGTATTTTGTCCGTCCTGAACCTACTGCCCATCAACTTCATTGGATGCCACTGAGTTCTAGTAGTCTGGGAGAGGGAGAAAAATGTCTTTTTGTCAACTCTCTCCATGCACAATTTTATAAACCTCTATCATGTCCCCACCCCCTTAGTCGTCTCTTTTCTAAAGTCCCAGACTCTTCAGCCTTTCCTCATAGGGATGGTGCTCCAAGCCCCTAATCATTTTGATTGTCCTCCTCTGTACTTTTCCCAGCTCTGCAATGTCCTTTTGGAGATACGGTGACCAGATCTAGAGGAGGAGTGTGTCTGTGTGGGTTGTTTTTTTTTGTCTGCAGTGGCAAAGAAGACATGTTGGGAGCTGAGAGTGACCAGGTGGGGCGGAGGAAGCACAGTGCCAGGTCTGTGGAGCAGAGATTCTGGAAGAAAGAGAAGAGGGGCCACCTTTGGGGCAGGAGTAACAGGATAATCACAAACCAGCCACAAAAATCAGGGCTGAGGGGTGACTTTTTATACCTTTTTGCCTGA
>NW_015161443.1:54275-150402 GCF_001447785.1 Gekko japonicus
AAGAGTGTTGGCACTGGAATTTGGTATAGTGAAAATGCAATCTTTTTTTGGAGGGGTGCAAACCTGAAAATTCCTTTGTCTTTATTGTGGAGGGGAGTTTTCCCATTGTGCATTTAGAGTGTCATAAATGTTCCCTTCGGGAGATCTGGAAGTCAGATATGTTCACATCTGTGGACCAGGTACCTGTCCTGATTGGGGAATGGTTGGAATCTTCCTGTCTGGTCATTTAGATAGGAAGGAAATGGCTGGACTTGGCCTGCTACTTATTGTTTTGGAAATCTGGGTCATTAGTTATGGCCAGATCAGAGGTCATTTCGGGGGGGGGGAACACGGGGGATCGCAGTTCCCCCGGGTGAGGTGCAGGGGGGCGGGGTACATGACGAAGCCCCACCCCCTGCTTCCGGCCGCCCCGCTTCCAGCCCTCATTCAGCCAGGAGAAGGCAGGAGAAGAGGGAGGGTAAGTTGCTTCCTCCCTGCTTCTCCCCACCCCTGCCTGCCTGGGGCCAGGGAGGGCCTTGGCGGGGCTTCCTCGCACTCCTGCTGGCCTTGCAGGTCCACCGCCGGGCCCCTGATGTCAGGGGGTGTGGCATATGCTAATGAGTTATGCTAATGAGTTCCCCTAGCTCTTTTTCTACGAAATGACCCCTGGGCCAGATTATCTGGGAGAAGGCTCCCAGGTTCTTGGGGAAAATGGCCCTCAACTGAACCCTCTGTTAGAGTGGGTTTACACATATGATTGACAGAGGGGCAGTCCTGCATTCCTTTCTGCCTTGGCATGACTCACGGCCTCTTGATATCAATTCAATTTAGGCTGGTCCTGCATTGGGCAGGGGGTTGGACTGGATGGTCTGTATGGCCCCTTCCAACTCTGTGATTCTATGATTCCATCCAGGCTGCCTCTATCATTTCTAGGTCCATATTCAGGTGTACAAATGTACAAAGGGGATTGAAACTATACAGGAAAAGGGGGTTCCCTTGGGTGAGGGTCTTGTGGACATCAGAGGCCAGTTATCCTGATTTAAAACAGTATTTCCAGTGTGACTGGTCCTAACAAAAACAAAAAACCCAAAAAACATATTTAGGCATTACAATGACACATTGGTTTTGGGGTGGAATAGAAAATGAACAAATAAGGAGACAGACCATTGACCCAAGGGTGTTTTGGCTAAATAATTTGTTAAACAGATAGTTACACATGAATACATAGAGAGTTTTCTGTGTGACTATAGGTTGTCTTATTTTCCTCAACGATGTGTACTCTCCTGAAAGGTCTGGGTCTGAATTGCTGCTGTAGTGACATTAGACAAAACATTAGATTTTAAATTTCTAAAATGCTCAAGTTTTGTCTTTAAAAATGTGAGCAATACTGTTAAATTATCTGAAATACGAGAGCAATACTTTAAAAAAAGAGATCTTAATGTCTTAGGTTGCAACACCTTGATCCAGGTGGAGACAGGTGCATGAGAAAAGAAAGCCACTACAACCTTTCCTGTAATGGGATGGTAATACTGCTGTTTTCACACTGATTCACCTTCTGCTGAGACTGCTAAATGAAGGACGAGTCACTCTCCTTCCTTTTGTAACTTTATGTGAGCAAGCGCTTAACCACCCACAAGGAGAAATAAAAGATGTGCTTCCCTCAAGGAATTCCTCCCACTCCACTGACTTTGCAATTCCAGATTTCAGTTCCTTTGCATCAGGTACCCAACATAGAAAGACCAACAGTCAGGGGAATAGAAAAAAGGACAGTGACTTGGTTGGATTTTCCTCTTAGCAGAACAACTTTGTAAATTAAATCAGAGTAAATTCCCACTTCCTATCAACCAAAGCAAAAGTTAAAGATCCATGAAGAAGAGAGTGCATATATTTATTTATTTATTTATTTAGGTATTTTTACCCTGCCCTCCCCGCAAGCGGGCTCAGGGCGGCTTACAGGGCATGTATGTGCATGTATGCTTGCAATAAATATGCATATTGCATAGACTGTGCATCAAATGTGGGACCTGGATTGTGGTCCCAGAGGAATACTGAAAAGTACGCAGATGGAGAGTGATGTCAGCAAAGCGTACTTTATTCGATCAGGAACAAGACGACTTTGGCCGGCTCGCAGGCCGGCTTATATCCACCGAGAAACCGCCACCCAAAACAACCCCTACTTTCCTATAGGCTATTTACAGTGCCCGAGAGTCCCATAGGCTCTCGGCCGGGAACCTAGTCCCCTGATTGGAGCGGGCTAGGATCCGCATAGTCCATTGTCTCTTGGAGCGAAACTCTGCGTTTGTCTCTGGACTTGTCTGGACTTGTCTGGACTTGTCTGGACTGGATACATTACACCCCTCCCCCCTTGGTCCACAATGCACCCATGATCTGGGGCCCTTAACTCGTATGACTCATGCCATGATCCAGGTGGGCCTCCTGGCGTAGTTCCGTGCGCACACGTGATCTTCCGGGAAGAAACCCCTGGCTGCCTCGTGCGTCTCCATGCCCGGTGCCTCTGTCGATGCCCGGTCGGGGTGCAGACGATCCAACCGGGTTGCCAGGTGGCGGCCCAGAAGTAGCTCTGCAGACTGCACCCCGGAGTGGTGTGGAGCGTCGTTCACTGGCTGAAAAGGAAAGCCGCCAGTTTATAATCCAAGTTTGGGGAGTCCAAGCGGCGGAGAGCATCCTTCATGGTTCTGACCATGCGCTCGGCCTGGCCATTGGTGGCAGGGTGGCAGCCCGGACGTGGCGGATCCCATAGTAGTTCTTGAATTCCTGGAACTCCGCTGATGTGAATGCCGTCGTGCTGTCTGTGACCAGCGTGTCGGGGATTCCCTGGGCACTGAAGATCCACCACATTGCTCGGATGGCCGCCTTTGAGGAGGTGGCGGGCACAGGGACTACCTCCAGCCACTTGCTGAAGGAGTCCACCAGGATAAAGAAGAGTTGCCCCTGGAACGGTCCCACAAAATCCAAGTGTAACTGGGACCAGGGGCGGTGGGAAGATTCCCAGGCCCGTTCCGGGGCTCGGGGAGGCTTGGGCCGGGATGCTTGGCAGGGGTTGCACCGCTTCACCACGTCCTCGATGTCCCGGTCCAACCCCGGCCACCAGACGTAGCTCCGGGACAAGGCTTTCATGTGCACCACCCCGGGGTGCGCTTTGTGAAGGGCGGTGAGGACCCATTCCCATCGGGGTTTTGGGATGACCACCCTACTACCCCACATGACACAGCCCCAGTGGACAGACAGCTCATCCTTCCGGGAAGCAAAGGGCATTATGTCAGGGTCTCCTTTGGCTGCGGGCCACCCCCTCACCACCCAGTCCAAGTCCCGGCAAAGTACCTTATCCTTGGAGGTGCCGCGAGCCACCTCCGTGACGTGGACCGGCCAATCCGGAAGGGTCTCCAGGAGAGCGATCTGGTGGGCGGGAGCCGGATCCGGGTCACAGACTGGCAGCAGCAGGTGGCTCAGGGCATCCGCGTGGCCTATTCCCTTGCCAGGGCGATGGACGAGAGTGTAGGAGTACCCCACCAGGAAAATAGACCAGTGGAGCACCTGGAGTGAAATCATCTGGGGGGTCTGGCGGTCGGGGGCCAGGAGGCCCAGCAGCGGCTTGTGGTCCATGAGGACTGTGAAGGGCCACCCGTACAGATAATGGTGAAACTTTTTCACCCCCGCCAGCCACTGATAGAATCCTGGAATAATACGCAACCGGGACCTCACGGCCATCCGGCAGCCTGTGGCCCAGTACTGCTCCCACCCCATAGGGGGAGGCGTCACAGGCCAGCACCACCGGGAGTGCCTCATTGAAATGCGCCAGGACCACATTCAAGACGAGCAGGTCTTTGACTGCCTGGAACGCAGCTGCTTGTGGTGGACCCCAGACCCAAGGTGCCAACCTGTCCAGGAGGCGATGGAACGGTTCTGCGACTGCAGCTTTGAGGGGCAAAAAGGAGTGGTAGAAGTTCAGGAGCCCCCCAAAAGCCTGCAGTTTGGACTTGGACGCTGGAGGCGGCGCTTGCGTGATGGCGGTCACCTTGTCCATGGTGGGATGGATGCCCGCAGTGTCGAGCACAAAGCCCAGGAACTTGACTTGTGGCACCCCCAAAAGACATTTCTCCCACTTGACTTTGAGCCCCGCTGCATCGAATAGTTGTAGAACGGCCCGTAGACGGTCCGTGAAGGACGAGTCGTCCGGCGCGGCGATCAGCATGTCGTCTAGAAATGGCTGAACCCCGGGGATGCCTTTCAGGAACGAATCCATAAAAGATTGAAAAATCCCTGGCACCACTGAGACTCTGAACTGGAGGCGGTGAACCTTGAATGCCCCCCTATGTGTTGTGATCGTTTGGGCTTTGGCCGTGGTGGCAACAACCGGCAGTTGTTGATATGCCTGTGCCAATTCCAACTTGCCAAAAACCCGGGCCCCCGCCAAAGCCGCCAACACGTGGCTCACCACTGGCACTGGATAAGCATGTGCCTGCAGAGTCTTGTTTAGCGTGCATTTATAGTCAGCACAAATGCGCACATCCCCATTGGGCTTCACCAGGGTGACTATGGGGGTCTCCCACCATGCCAAAGCGACTGGTTCCAGGACTCCTTGTTCCACTAAGCGATCTAGCTCGGCCTCGATTTTTGGCTTCATTGCTAGGGGCGGCATCCGGGCCTTGACACGAATGGGCCATACCACCGGTCTAGATCCAGGGAGATGGGGGGGGGGCAGAGAAATGTCCCAGTGTGCCATCAAAAATGCGGGGAAATTCCACACAGACCGTGCCAAAATCCCGTGACCTGATCTGATGGATTCCATTCAGAGAGAGTCCCAGGGCCTCAAACCACGAGATTCCTAGCAGGCTGGAGAGAGGCCTATCCACCACCAGCAGGTCTAGGGTGCCATTAAAGTCTTGGAACTGTACCCGGAACTTGCCCCAGCCCAGCACCGCCACGGGATTCTTATTGAAGTCCCTTAACCAGAAACCCTGCAACTTCTACAGGGGCAGGGCCCGCTTTGGACACAGTGTGCGGAGTGTATCCATGGAGATAATGGAGTAGGTCAACCCTGTGTTGATTTCCATGCTGCAGGGGGATCCCTCTATAAGGACCGTGACATGCATCTTGTTGGGGCCATCGGGGGGCAAGTTACAAACCTGGTGTTGCGGGAAGTGGGCCAATATGGAGTGGAGGTCGCTGGGTGGCTCTGGCGTGGTCTGGTGCGTGGACGACTTCTGGCGTTGTCCTTTGAAGCGGCAAACCCGGGAGATGTGCCCTGGTTTGTTGCAGGTCCGGCAGACCGCGTTTCGGAAGTGGCACGACCACAGCTGGCACACGGAGCCGAAGTGGTCGAAGCCTTGTTCGTTTTGGAGGACGATTGATGTGGGTGCTGGGATGCCCGCTGGCGGACTTGTAGTACCTCGTTCTCATCCGAGGCGTCAGAGCCGAAGTTACTTGGGTGCAGTGGACCACCTTGGCGCGGTGGTCTGGATGGGCCTTCTCATAAGCGGTAGCCTCCTGAATCGCTTTATCCAGGTACAGGTCGTCCTGGCTGACCAGCCTCCCGCAGAACTTGGGCTCCCTCAGCCCCACAAGGAACTGGTTTAGCAAGGTGTCCGCTAGGTGGGGAAAGGAACAATTGGTGGCCGCTCGTCTGAGCCCGGCCAAGAACTTGGAGGCTGACTTGTCCAGCCCTTGGACCTGCGCAAAAAAGTCCATGCATTCGGTAAACTTTGTGGACTTTGGTGAAAGGTGGTCGGTCAGCGCCTTCACCAGCACGGGGTAGGGTTCCTCCTTGGTCTGCTTAGAAGCTATGAGGTCCTTGAGTAGCAAGACTGTGTTCATACCACACGACCAAAAGAGATGGGCTTTTTTCTTCCCCTGGTCCACAATGTCGTGGCAGTCGAAGTAGTTCTCCAGGATCTCGAGCCAGATCTCCCATTGTGTGGGGCAGGAGATATCGAAGGCAGCAATGCTTTCCTGGAGTGACGGTGGGAACGGTGGGAATCAGTGAGCGTAGGGGAGGAGCAGCGTGGTGCTGTCTCGTAGTCAGCGATGTGGTGCTTGGAGTTGGAGAATGGCACGAAGACGGGCGCCTACAATGGAGGGCCCAATGCCGGCGGCGGAGGCTATTTCGGCGACTCCAGCGATGTCCCGGAATGTGGTCTCTGTTCAGAAGGAGTGGTGCGGTTTTGCTCTCGGGGTCAGTGGTGTGATGCTTGGAGCTCGGGAGCGGTGCAGTGAGCGGCGCTTCTCGAAGATGCTCAGTGCTGGTGGCGGTGGCAAATTCGGTGCGGCAGCTCACAGCGATGTCCTGAACGTGGTCTCTGTTCCGAGGGAGATGGATCCCACCTTCGTCACCAGTGAAATGTATGCAAATGGAGAGTGATTTCAGCCAAGCGTACTTTATTCTATCCGTAACAAGACAACTTTGGCCGGCTCGCAGGCCGGCTTATATCCCCCGAGAAACCGCCACCCAAAACACACCCCTACTTCCCTATAGGTTATTTACAGTGGCCGAGAGTCCCATAGGCTCTCGGCTGGGAACCTAGCCCCCTGATTGGAGCGGGCTAGTTTCCGCATAGTCCATTGTCTCTTGGAGCGAAGCTCTGCGTTTGTCTCTGGACTTGTCTGGACTTGTCTGAACTTGTCAGGACTGTATACATTACAACTTCTTTCCCCTTCCTGTTACCCACACATTTCTGTGGGTCTTGGCACCACATTTGCTCACCCCCTTTCTTTGTGATGTTGTGTCAAAAACTTAACTTATTTTAAAAACACGTATGAACCAACTTTCCCAAACAAATGGGATCATGGTGGTTTATGAGGCATGCTACAGCATATACAATAAAAATAGCACCTTAAGGAACCATAAAAAGGGTTTATGGGTTTGGCTTGGGAAAGGTTTCCGGCTTACTGTTCCCAGGTTTTCAGCCAACACCAAGATTTGGACACAACTCACCATTTGGTGGTTTGTTTCTTTATTTCTATAGCACTACTCCATTTGCTGCACTTTACAGAGTGAGACAACACGATAACGTCACTCCTGATGTAACTCTGTGGTTTAATCGATCGCTCTATTTGGATCCAGTTTCCACCCACTGACCAGCTGAGCATTTGTGGGCAGGGGCCACAATTACCTGCAGGTCTCCTGTCATAAGTGGGCAGATGGGAACCCCTAGTTGGGCTGGAAGTGATATCATTGGCATTGCATCACTGTCAGTGCTGATGCCCTCCCCATTTTGCCAGGAATTTCCCCCCTGTAGCCCAGCTGAGTGGTAGCGGGGAGAGCCGGTAGGGGGTGGGAGTTCTCTCACCACACCGACATTTAATTTAGTGGCCCTGGGTGATACCTCTACAATTGCCCCTTGAAGTATGTGGGCATGGTTTCTGCTATGGGATATTAATGTTTTACAATGTTTTATGCTTATGTATTCCCAGAGTTCCTGGGTGGTATATCAGTTATGGAAATAAATACACAAGCAGATTCTACATGTACGAAAGGCGTTCTAGATTGCCAGAACATCTGCATTTTGGAATTAACATTTCACAAACCTTTCACAAGGCATACCAGTAGACCCCGTAGACCACCCCTTATTTTCCCTTGTTCACTAAATTTAACAAAGATATACCTGCTTTTATCAGCAGTCATTAGAGATGTGAAAATAAAAACGTCTAATACACTGTGGCTGCAATACTAAGGCTCCGATCACACACAGAAGTTGCCGCAGGATACTCATGGATGCCGGGCGGATTTAACGGGCGCGATCACACAAGCACATCGGGCAAGCATCGTGCACCCGTTGGCAAGCTGTCGCATCCCGCCGAGGATCCGGAGTTAAAAGCTACTGCAGAAACTCCACTATTTCATGCTTGCGATGGGCCACAGACAGACGTCCTCTGTCTGATTGCTCCAGTGCCGAAAACTGCTACCCCCGATTCCCTGCCGTCACGTCTGATCGCGTTCGGCCGGGTCACAAGTGTGGTGCAGTGAAAAGCCATGCCTCCCCCCGGTGTTCTCTGCCCAGTGTGAACGGGACCTAAGAATGCTTTCCTGGGAGTGAGGCCCATTGAACAAAATGTGACTTACTTCTAAGACAGTAAACCTATTTAGGGTTGCTCCTTGTACTAAGTTACTTTGTGATTAAAGACCTGATGAAGAGGTGCCTTTCAACTGTGTGAATGAAACTTCTTTGGACACCTAAGAGACTGGAGAAGCCCGTGAACACATAGGGCAGGAGCAGTGATCTTCAACAGGGTGCCTGTCATCATTTAAGGTTTTAAGTGTGTGTTTCTTTAAACGTTTGGTAATTTGCTGAAGAACAAGGGGGGGTGAAAGAGGGGGAAGAGTGGGGTGATTGGTTGATGGCCGAGAGTGTATGGGTGGAATGAAGAAGTGTTTGTGGAGAAAGTCAGTCAGTGTGTTCAGTCAACAGTTAGCAGTCAGTGGTGGTCAGTCCACAGTGTACAGAGTCTGAGAAGTTGTCTTCTGATTAGAATCCCATATTAGTGCTGTGAGAAGCATTTAAGACTCCAAAAAGGAAGTAGAATACTTTAGAGGACATATTAGCGACTAAAGAGAGACAAAATGTAATATTGTCAAAGTTATCATAAGGGCATGAAAGACAGAAGCGGACAGAAACCTGAGTTTAAAAGGGAAAGATTAAACTGAGCTAAATAAAATAAAGATTGGAAGAACATTCTGAAGAGAAAGGAGGGTTTGAGAGTGAGGAGCGTTTGTGAAGTGAGAGAGTGTGATACCTCAGTCAGGAGTTATTAGCATACACTGTTTTATTCGCTGAAGGGACAAGTTTCAAAACATCTTTTTTTGTTTCAAAACATCTTGAAACCAATACGCTTGTTGTGCAAATAAAGTTTTGTTTTGTTTATTGTTAACCCGGAGTCCTATTCTATTTAAATACTAGAGTCTCATCTTCAGGACCACATAGTCCAACTAAGGAACCTTAGAGCTTGGGCACAATACCTTGGGAAAGATTAATTAATAGGACTGGAATTAAATTCCTGGTGACAGTGTTCCATACCAAAAGAGAGAGAGAGAGAAAACAAGGAAGTTAAAGACACGCCATATCTAACCACACAAATTAAATGAAGTCGTGACAGCACCCATGGGTGCAATGAGTGCAATGAGCTCACCAGAAGGTGGGTGATGCCTTTTCCTAGTGGCCTCTGCCCAGGGAAAGCTCCTTCCATCTCACCCTGCTGCTAATCAACTGGCCAGCACAGCCAGCCTCCTGCATCCTTCCCAGCCGATGGTGGTACCCACCAGTCGCTTTCACAATTCCGAAGGTGTCCAAAGGCTCAGCATGGCTGGGAATCCCAGTACAGAGGCTGTGGCAGCCATCCCCTTTTGTATTCTTAAATCTCATTGCTTTCAGAGGATCCGGAGTCAGAACTACATGGGCACATGATGCTAATAACAAATGCTAATACAAATAACAGCTTGACCTGCAACCAGCTCCCCAGTGCATTTGACAAACAGATGGTCCAGCAATTCTAATGCTGATTCAGTTGTTTGTATTGCACCTCCAGATTCCAGGCCAGCTGTCTGCTTTTCTGTTTTAAAGCTCTGTATGTAGCATTTCCTTAGAATGTGTGTGTATTTAAAGAGCACAATCAATTTGTAAGATGTTGAAAAAGTGCTCTGGGGAGGAGGGGGTAGTGTGACATCATCAGTTCCAGCCAATCAGCCAGGGAAATAGCCATTGGAACAGTTTCTCCTGAGTTCAGTTCTGGAGAGATGTATCCTTTTAAACAATATGTGACAACTGTGCTTCCCTAGCAGCCCCACCATTCAAATGGTGTGTCTGCACACTTCCCATACAACAATGAAAACACAGCAGTTAGACACTCATAAAGCCAGTGCAGAAATGGAGGTTGTAGGGCACTTGCTGGAGAGAACTGGTGGAGAGAGGGAGGGTGTTTATCCCTTCTCTCATCTCCTTATTGGTTCCTACAAATGTTTCCTTGGACATTTCTAAGTGACCACCCCTCCCCTTACCCAGGGCTCTGGGACTAGAAGTAGATCTGATCTGGAAAGCATTGGCAGAAGAGAAACAGGAGACGCAGTCAGAGCATTCCTTCTTCCCTGAGATTATCTCCTACAAATGCCTCTCCACACTGCTTCTGCATTCATATTGCCTTAGCAAGTTTGGGAACACACACTAGCCAAGGTGGTGTGTTTTCATTCCATGCTTTGACAGAGTAATGTAGCAGAACATGACCTTTATCTGAATATGTAAGGGATGACGAACCCATGCTTTCGCATTTTCCATCTTACATAATTGTGACTTCAGTTTTCAGGATCAGCCCTGACATCCTGTTGCCGTTGTTCTTGCAATGTCAGAATCCATTATTTTCTGCCCTTGAGAATAATTGAATGTCTGCTGAGGTATCGGTGTTTAAATTTCTATAATCGTTCAGTTTTTAAAACATTAACTATAACACATGCCATATGAAATTGCATCACCTAACTGAATGTCTGCAGAGGTATCGGTGTTTAAATTTCTATAATCATTCAGTTTTTAAAACATTAACTATAACACATGCCATATGAAATTGCATCACCTAACTGACGCATGGCATTAAAAATGCCTGATGAACATATAACTCTTTCCATTTTAATTAAGCAAATCTATTTCAGGCTGTTACCTTTAAAGAGACCTGGCGTTGTTAAGTCAGCAGGGACCCTGCGCCATCCTAAGTGGAATCAGCTACCACACTAAATCTCAGGTGGAGGTGATGACTCCCGACACATTTGAGAAAGCTGTTATCATGATCATCAGCCCAAGGAGGTAGAATTGAGATGGGGTTCTGGGCACCAATCAACAGAAATGTAAATATATCTATGATACGAGAGAAATGTGCAACTACAAGGAATAAAAGGGAAGTCTCATGCTACTATTTCCCCAGCCCTGGAAGCACCTTGAGGACCACCCCCCCACCATGCTTGAGCTGACTTGGATGCAGAAGAGATTCTGTCTTTAATATAAAACCCAAGGCCAGTGCCCAAGAGAGTAGCCTCTTTCCCATGGGAACTCTTGGTAAACCTCAGTCAAGGCTCTTTTAGGTGGCTCTCTGAGGTTCCCCAGATCACTGGCCATGATTAATGACCTTGCAGGACAATAACCAGACCTCCCAGGCCACTCAGCAATGTTCCTAGCAATTCAGCCTCCTCAGGATGATATCATCTGCCAACCCATTGATGCTGGGCATTAGTCAGCCCAGTAACACCATGGAGGCTGTGGAACCTTTGAACAGATGCCTGGAGGCAGTTTTGAAATGGATGAGGGCTAACAAGCTGAAACAAAACAGAGGGAAGGTCTGACCCTGGAGAAGGGTTATCCCCTGTTCTGGATGGGGTTGCACTCCCCCTGAAGTAGCAGAGTCATAGTTTGGGGGTGCTCCTGGACCTGGATAAACAGGTGACAACAGTGGCCAGGGGTGCCTTCCATCAGCTTTGACTGGTAAACCAGCTGGGTCCCTTCCTGGGCAGAAAATTTTAAAAAATATTTTGCCACTGTTGTGCATGCACTGGTAACATCTAGATTAGATTACTGCAATGCTCTCTACTTGGGGCTACCCTTAGAGACTGTCTGGAATCTACAGTTGGTACAGAATACTGTGGCCAGAGTTTTGCCTGGAGTGAGTTATAGGGAGCCAGTTTGGTGCAGTGGTTAAGAGTGGCAGACTCTGATCTGGAGAACCGGGTTTGACTCCCCACTCTTCCACATGCAGCCACTAGGTGACTGTGGGTCAGTCACAGTTGTCTCAGAGCTGTTCTCTCATGAGCAGTTCCCTCAGAGCTCTCTCAGCCCCATCTACCTCACAAGGTGTCTGTTGTGGGGAGAGGAAGGGAAGAGATCGTAAGCCGCTCTGAGACTTCAAGTGAAGGGTGTGGTATAAATCATCACCATCACCATCACCTCCTCCTCCTCCTCCTCCTCCTCCTTCCTCTTCCTCTTCTTCCTCTTCCTCTTCTTCCTCCTTCACTGGCTAACAATGTGCTTCCAGGCTCAATGCAAGGTGCTGGTATTGACCTATAAAGCCCTGTATGGCCTGGAACTAATGTACTTTAAGGCCCACCTTCTCCCATACAAACCATATCCACTCACTGTGGTCATTGTCCAAGGCTCTGCTTTAGTTGCCCTTGCCATGTGAGGCTAGACAGGTGGCAACCTGAGAAAGGGTCTTCTTGGTTGTGGCACCAAAACTTTAGAACCCCATCCCCAGGGAGATTCATATGTCTCCCTCTACCAGTGTCTTTTAACAGCAAGTGAAGACTTTTTTGTTTCAAAAGAACATAGAGAAGCCAGTGTTGGATCAGGTCACTGGCCCATCTAGTCTAACACTCTGTCACACAGTGGCCAAAAATAGCAGGTGCCATCAAAAGGTCCAGTAGTGGGGCCAGGACACTAGAAGCTCTCCCACTGTTGCCCCCCCCCTAAAAAACACACCAAGAATACAGGCCATCACTTGCCCCAGACTGAGAGTTCCTATCTATACCTTCTGGCTAATAGCCATGGATGACATATCCCCAATAATGGTTATTGGCCCTCTTTCTAGTGTTGTTTGCTTATGTGTTTTTAAGTGAATTTTATGATTTTAACTGTATTTTTAATTGTTTTAATGTTTTATGCTTTCCACCTTGTGGACCCTGATTGGGTGGAAAGGCATGTTTAGATAATAAATAAAACAAAACTCAGTTGTGCCATTCACTGTCAAATCCTTCTTGTGTCCCTATTTCAGAACACACTGAAATATATGAATTCCCTAAAACTGAGCCAAACGACTGGACCAGTCATTGCCACCCCATGAAAGGTTGCGGCCAGTGATACTTCCCAATGGCAAAAATCCAGTTTAAAGGGGTGTAAAGCATGCATGTATCACAGCTCAGTGTACAGATATTAGCAAGTGGTAATGATTTTTTCTGAGCTGTCAAAAGCATCACCTGCCATATTCTGCAGAGCAGGATGCTGTTAAAGGTAGATGAGCAGGCCCTCTGTCCAGTAGACTTTTGTCTTTCTTTCATTACTAATTGTAATAATTATGAAAATTGAGTGTTTTGTAATTACTGTAATAAATATGAACATAAAACGAATCTGTAAGAAATTTTAAAAATCTCTTCCATGCACAAGTCTACTGGCCAGTTGGTTGCCTAGCAATGGCCACTGAGGCCATTCATTTCTTAAAGCTACAGACACTGCTTCTATCATTTTGTGGGATTTTAATTCCCTAACTTTTTTTTTTATTTCCATATTTCATGGGTTTATAGAATGATCTGTCTTGTCTATCCATGGCTCCGATCTCTGAATTTAAGTATTCACAGATTTAAAGATTATGTATGTATGTATGTATGTATGTATATATGTATGTATATTGACTGATGTGTAGAAATGGGCAGATGAAGCTTTTCATAGCATGGAGATAACACCCCCTGACAAATAACATCACGCTAAGCCTTCATTAAAGGAACATTTTTCTGCAGGCCTGTTGGCAACTCCACAAAGTTTAATTCTTAGTAAGAACTGTTAGCCAGCCATTGTTGTCTTGAGCAGCAAAGTTTCCTTGCCCTGAAGAATTTGTAATCTCATGGACAACTTTATAAAATGACCAAACAAGTGTCAGGAAGGAGACAAGTGCTTGTTTAATTAATTATTTGACATGGGTATATAATTTACCACAGGCCTTGTCTGGCTGTAAGTCACTTCTGCAGCAGCATCCAAACCTTCCATCTGAACTTGGCACCTGTCTGAGCAGTTCCTCTCTTGGACGGGATTGAGCAAAACTTCCCTATTTCATTTCTTTTTATACGGATTTATATTTTTGCCAAAACATTTCAGTTTTCTGCTTTTTGCTGTCTGTTTTCGAGGAGTCTTTTGCAGTGTGCGTGTCAGTTGTACAGGTCTTGTATGCAATTTAAACAGTTTTTATATGTACAGCATACACCATTAGATGACAGTGTACAAATAATGTATATTGCTGATTTATTGATGCACAAACAATACTGAAAATATGTACATTTTGTGGGGAATCACTTGACGGGAGAGGACTCAAAATGATAGAATGAGGAGTCACGGCATGTGGTTTGCCCAAAGGAGAAACAAAGCTGAAACAGGATTTTTTAAAGAAAGTCAAAACAGCAAGGAGAAGTGAGTCAGAAAACATCCCTACTCTTTGACTAAGTTACATGCTGTTTTAAAGGTCTGATTTAAAAAATTTGTTTACACCACTTTTCTCCCTGGTGGGGACCCAAAGCAGCTTACCACACTATTCTCCTCCGCACAGCCTCAGGTTAGACTGTGTGTGTGTGAGAGAGACTGTCCAAGGTTACCTAGAAGTGAGCTTCCATGGCACAGTGGGGACTTGGACCTGGGTCTTGCAGATCCTATTCCAACACTTCAATCACTACAACTTGCGGACTGAGGGCCAAACAAGATGTAACAATGGCAGATCTGTATAGAACAACTGGGTAGGGTTGTCAGGTCTAGGTTGGAAAATACCTGGAGACTTTGGGGGTGGATCCGGGAGAGGGTGGGGTTTGGGGAGGGGAGGGGCCTCAGCATGGGACAATGCCGTAGAGCCCACCCTTCAAAGCAGCCATTTTCTCCAGGGGAGCTGATCTCCATCAGCTGGAGATCTGTTGCAAAAGTGGGAGATCTCCAGGCCCCACCTGGAGGCTGGCAACCCTACAACAATAAGGCTTGAGTGAGCCCTGGCTTGAGGCTCCTGGTGATTGTAGCACTTCCTACAGTGAAATGACCCTAAGCAGAGTCACTTCTGGATATCTCTAAAGATGGAAAAATGGATATGGAAAGAGGTGTTCCTGAAATGAGCCAGATTCAGGCTGCTAACAATTGCTTGTATTCCTGTTTCCCAAATGAATCATGTCACGGCCAAATCCATGTCAAGTAAGGGGCCTGTGGGTGGTTTGAAGACCAATTTGGGTGGGAGGTAGGCAGGGCTGCCAGGTCTCCAGGATGAGTGGGAGACCTCCTGCAGGCAGCCCTCTTCCCCCGATACCCCTCAGTGGGCCAGTGGGGGCAAATCCCCAGTACCAGTGATGCAGCGACATCACTTCTGGCACAACCTAAAAGTGATCTCACTGTATAGGGGTGATGCTCTATGGTTAAGCCATAAATGGTTAAACCATACAGTTTTGAATGAATGTTAGAGTGATCCCCCTATATGATGCCATCACTTCCAGGTTGTGCCAGAAATTATATCACTGTATTGTCAGTGATGTCATGACATCACCAGAGAGGCACTCCCCCACTAGTAAGTCTCCCACTGGTTGCCAGCCTCTCCTCTATATTTCCTCCCTGAAATCACTTCCCCCGCAGCTGTTTTTCACCCATTGGAGCTCTGTGATCAGACTTAGTTCCTACTGAGAAAAATAAAATGCTGAAAATTGGTCTCAGGGAGAAACGTGTGGGTAGGGTCTCCCACCTAACCCATCCCTTACATTAAATCACCTGCCACCCAACAGTGTGATGTAACGGTTAAGAGCGACGGACTACTATCCGGGAGACCCAGGTTTGAATCCTCACTAGTGCCATGGAAGCTCGCTGGGTGACCTTGGTCTAGTTACACACTCTCAGCCTAACCTACCTCACAGGGTGTTGTGAGGATAAAATGGAGAAGGATGATATAAGCAGGCCCATAGCCTGGATTTTTTTTTAATTTGGAGGGCCTTTAAACAAGTCAGGGGGCACCCCTGCACCCCAAAGTGAGCAGCCCTGCTCCCACCCCTCCCTACAACTCACACATGCTGAAATGGATGTGAAGTGGAAATTCTTTCCGAGCTGCTCTGTCCATGAAGGCCTCCCACTCCCCCACCCCCATGGCCTGCCTGCTGCTGGGAAAGGGGGCTGGCCCCTAATTTCACCCTATTTTTCTCAGCTGTGCCAGCTGAGAAGTGGTGAATTGGGTCCTCTTTTGACAGCCCAAGGCAGATGCACTCAGCAGGGCCAGCGGCTCTGTCCAGCTTGGCCCGAGGGAAGCAGCAGGTTGGGGCTCCGTGAGTCCCCAGGTGAAGACAGGCAGGCAGTGGTGGTGAGGTGTAAGTTTGGGAGAGAGAGAGAGTGGGTTAGCTGTCTGGAAAGGGAAGGGTAGAGCCTTAACACAAAGGGGAGGGGCGTTGGGGGGCATCCTCTGCTTCCTTGGGCTAACACTGAGGGGGGGGGGAGAGGGAGTGGGCTGCCCAGGGAAGCAAATGTGCCTTGCCTTACCCACTCACCAAGCCCTGTTCTACATGCCAGCGCCTGCATCCTGGAAAGATGTTCATCCAAAGGCGTGTCTGGGGGATTGCAGAGAGAATTCCGGCCAAGGGACACTTGACTGCCTGTCATGATCAAAGCAGGCTGCAGAGAAAGGCGGTGGGCAGTGCTGCAGTGGCGAGAGAAAGAGGGCGGGTGGCAGCAGGAGAGGAGGTGTGCAGAAAAAAAAGGAAGTTGGGAGGCCTTGGCGGTGAATTGCGGGGCTGGGCCCTGAGGGACCCCACTGTAACTATGGGCCTGGATATAAGCTGCTTTGAGTCCTCATTATGGAGAAAGGCATGACACAAATGAATTAAATAAATTTCAGGGGGGAAATGGTACAACCCCATGTCAAGGCATGCTACTATTGTGCCTACTTTGGCCTTTGACCTGAGTAACCACACTGAGTTTCTGTCGTCTTACTGGAACAAACCAAATGGCAGTCTGGCCCAGCAATCTGTTCCAACAGTGCTTAGCCATTTGCCACTGGGGATCTCAGAACAGGACACAACAGAGATAGTTAACTCCTATTGACTACCCCCAACGTCTAATACTCAGAAGGATGCGGCCTCTGAATGTGCTCTGTCTTTGTCTGCAGCGCTCTAGGGTGTGAGTGGATGAAAGGGAGGGGGAAGTATTTGGAAGATGAAATGTTAAGGTAGGAGGGAGAGGGGTCTACTGGAGGATGGACTATTGAGGACAGAATGTTGGGAGTACACAGGGGTCGTTTCATAGAAAAAGAGCTAGGGGAACTCATTAGCATAACTCATTAGCATATGCTACACCCCCTGACATCACCGGAAGTGTGTCATAAGGCCACACCCCCTGACATCACCAGAAGTGTGTCATAAGGCCACACACCCCGCCCCCAACGGTCCCGGCCGCTGCCGCCGGCCTTGCAGCTCCACTGCCGAGCCCCATGAGAGAAGCAGGGTGGCCGGAAGCAGGGGGCGGGGCTTTGTCATGTGCCCCGCCCCCGTACCTCATCCGGGGGAACTGCAATCCCCCGCAATCCCCCCCGAAATGACCTCTGGGAGTACATAAGATAAGAATAGCCCTGCTGGATCAGACCAGTGGTCCATCCAGTCCAGCATCCTGTCTCACAGAGTGAAGTTCAGCTGTGCATGTGTTGAATGTAACATAAGAATTGCTCAGTGTATATACACAGAAAACTCAAGTGTACACTGTATGTACATGCATTCACTCTAACTTGTGAATAAGGCTTGAGTGAGCCCTGGCTTGAGGCTCCTGGTGATTGTAGCACTTCCTACAGTGAAATGACCCTAAGCAGAGTCACTTCTGGATATCTCTAAAGATGGAAAAATGGATATGGAAAGAGGTGTTCCTGAAATGAGCCAGATTCAGGCTGCTAACAATTGCTTGTATTCCTGTTTCCCAAATGAATCATTTTCAGAATTCTCACATTCTGTACATGCAAGCAAATTTGTACCGATTGACAAATCTTTGCAACAAGGTGGCTGGGCAAATCATTCCATTATTAGAATCGTAGAATCACAGAGTTGGAAGGGGCCATACAGGCCATCTAGACCAACCCCCTGCTCAATGCAGGATCAGCCTAGAGCATCCCGGACAAGTGTTTGTCCAGACGCTGCTTCAAGACCGCCAGTGAAAATTCATCTCACATCAAAAACCAGGTATCTCTTGATGATGCAGACAGTATACCTTTTAAGTAGCTGTGGAGGAAGCACCATTTCTTTATATTTATTTGAATGTAATTTTTTTTTGTACTGTCAAGTCACAGCTGACTTATGGCAACCCCGGAGGGTTTTCGAGGCAAGACATGTTCATAGGTGGTTTGCCATGGCCTGCTTCTGTGTAGCAACCCGGAGCTTCCTTGTTGGTCTCCTGTCTAAGTACTAAACAGGGCCAACCCTGCTTAGCTTCCGAGATCTGATGAAATCGAGCTGGCTGGGCACTTGAATGTATATATGTGGTTATGTACATATTTGTGTTAGCATTTTGTCATGACTGATTTGTGTATTAGAAGTATGGAAGGATATAATGGATCTGCCAAGCTGACGAGCATTTCTTTTCCAAGGGGGACCTCTGTTTTTAATTTCTTTATTTATCAATTTTTTACCCCGCCTTTCTGCCATCGTCAGGGCCAACAAGGCAGCCGGCACATTAAAAACACACATACTACAAACACTTCTTAGAAACCATTGAAGGCAAACAAAAGCACATCATTCAAACAATTGAAACCTAGTTAAAATACACGTGCAAAACAATAAAACAGACACACAAAACAACTGCAATTTAAAAAAAAAACTTGGCAGGAAGGAGGGATCACTGAGGGAGTGGCAGATGAAACAAAAAGTCCTCAATAGCTGGTGGAAGATGGCAACAGAAGGGGACTGTGTTAGAATGGCTGCTAAGCCTGCTGCATGTAATGACAGAGTTAAATAGCAAGAAAATGGACAGCCACGCACTATAACGCATCAGCTCCAGCTTTTATATGTTACTAGCAGTAAATCCCGTTGTGAAAGCAATACAACGAGATCTAGAAAGAGGCTCTGGGGCAGTGCTCTGGCTTTGGGCAAATAGTGTCAATTTGCTGTGGTGACCTCAGCAGGGTATAATGACAGAGTCCACTGTTTTCTCCAGAGGAACTGATCTCTGCTACCTGAAGAGCAGTTGTAATTGTGAGTGATCTGTAGCCCTCACCTGGAGCGCCAGCTTTTATATAAGTTATGGGCAGGGCTTTTTTTTTTTTAAAAGAGGTGCCGGAAACTCTCAAGAGGGAAATGAAGTTTTCAATCTGTATACTGAAAACTTATGAGCTTTTAAACATTTTAAAAAGAATTTTGTCAAAGAGATTCTGGAACCCTGTTCCGGCGTGTTCCCCCAGAAAAAAAGGCCCTGTAATATAAGCATAGGCACAGCCTACCCTTACAGATCTGAAAAGGCTTATCTAGGGGGAAATCCAAACTGTACGCGTTAGATGACAATAATTGTCGAAGATGTGAAGGAATAGCTACACGTATGACTAATGTTTTTTGGGAGAGTGCCTGAAAGTTAATCTATTAGCAATGAATATTATTAGAACATCAAAGGAATGTCTGGATAGATGATCCCATATTGGAACCACTCCCCGCCTTCTTTGGCTATTTGAAAGACTGGGTGATGTCAGATAAATCAGAAAAGAGTGCTCATTCATGAATAGTTGCAAGCGTGGCAGTTGTACTAGGATATAAAAGGCAAATACGTCTTCAGTAATGGACAGAGGTTGCACATAACTGTGTTGTTTCAAAGCAAAAAATCCCAAACCTAAAGTCATGTGATACTTTTTAATGTGTGTGTATATAAAGTGCTGTCAAACCACAGTTGGCTTATGGTGACCCCTCATGGGGTTTCCAAGGCAAGAGACGTTCAGAGGTGGCTTCCCATTGCCTGCCTCTGCATAGAGACCCTGGACTTCTTTGGTGGTCTCCCATCCAAGTACTAACCAGGACCACTGATGAGACTGGGCTAGCCTGCCCTGGGCCATCCAAGTCAGATCCCTGTTTAGTTGTTGTTCAGTCGCACAGTCGAGCCTGTTTAGTTGTTGTTGTTCAGTCGCACAGTCGAGTCCGACTCTTCGCGACCCCATGGACCAGATCACGTCAGACCCTCCTGTCTTCTGCTGTCCTCTGAAGTTCGCTCAATTTCATGTTCGTTGCATCGATGACACTGTCTAACCATCTCATCCTTTGCCGTCCCCGTCTTCTTTGACCTTCAATCTTTCCCAGCATCAGGGTCTTCTCCAGTGAGTGCTCCCTTCTCATTTGGTGGCCACAGTATTTGAGCTTCAGTTTCATTATCTGGCCTTCCAGGGAACAGTCAGGGTTGATTTCTTTTAGGACTGACTGATTTGATCTTCTTGCAGTCCAAGGGACTCTCAAGTCTTCTCCAGCACCATAGTTCAAAAGAATTTATTCTTCGGCGCTCGTTTAGTAGGACCAACCAATCTGTAAGTGTTGGGAGTTCTCCAGACCTCTTCATCTGGATGGATGTCAGCTGGTGTGTGTGTGTGAGCATGCATGTGTGTGTGTGTGTGGGGGGGTGGAGATACTTCAGGCCCTGATCTTACAGCATCTTGTCTAGAATGTGCCAGTCAGATTTCAATAGACAACATGATGCTGGGTGGAGCTGGCACAAGGCTGTACTTTTGGCTGTCTGGGAGGAAGCAGCCTCCAGTTGAAAATATGGAAAACACATCGCGATCATTTCCCCTCAGTTTTATCCCAGCCTTCCCCCAAGGACCTCAGAGCTGTGTACCTTGTTTTCTAGCCCTCATTTTATTCACACAGCAGCCCTGTTAGTGTGTGTGAGAGTAACTAGCCCAAGATCACCCAGTCAGCTTTCACAGCAGTGTTGGAATTTGAATCCAGACCCTAGTCCAACACTCTAAGCACTGCCTCTCTAACATCAAATGGAATACTCAGGTCCCTTGAAAAGCTAGAGGAAATGGACTCAGTGCCTGGCATACAGGATGTATGACCAGGTCGATAAATTTTGTGCATATTACAGAGAAGGGGAAGAGACAAATGGAACATTTGGTTTGTTTGCAGAAATGTTCTTTATTTGTAATATTTCAGAACAGCAAAACACATGATAATATTCATCCACAGACCATCTTTAAAACCACAGCGTAGAGACTGAACCACTTACTATCTCAGTAGGTATGCCACTACACTAAAATAAATCCAAACGGAAATATAGCAACTTAGATGTACACTGTCACAGAAACTGGAGGAAATCCATGAACAGCTAATTAATCAAGATTATCTCAGATGTTGTAACTTCTGACCTTGAAACATGTAAGTACTCTGATGCCACAAGGATGCTATTCCAAGAGCATTGCAGAGAAAGGAATTAAGACTGCTTAATGTAATTGCTCACAATGTTCCATAAGTGGTTCCAGGGAGACTGCATCTGTTGGTACTTGTTCGATGTGTACTTCGTCACTTGAACATAAAGTCCCCTGCACAATCACAGCCATGCCGCCCTGACACTATCTGCCTGATAAGGAGATGTTACCATGCAGCTCGATTCTCTCCATGGAGATCCAAGAGCTCTTGAAAATAATTTTTAACACCTCAGTCCCTACTGTCATTTGTGTTCCATGTGCAGTTGTACATCATGCACAGGTGATCTGTGCTTCCTTACGCAGTTCAGTGGAAGGAGGGCACCTCTACTTTGCGAAGCTGCCTTTTCTGGCAAAATTCACCAGGCAGCAAAATGCACAAGCAAGCCATTACGCCTAGAGAATCATTACTGGAGCTCTTGGGCCTGCAAGAAATGGAATGGCAAAGAGGAATTGGATAGTTTATCTACAAAAAGAGTGGGGTTTTAAAACCGCTATTATCATTTTTTAAAATCTTCATACTTGAACGTACAGTAATACAAACCAACCAACTGGTCGGAAGCCAATTCCAGAGCATTCTTCACTGAGTTAATATTAAAGATGAAATAATGTAAATTGACAGTAAATATTCATTGAGTTCAATATTGACAAATAGCCACCCCCCACGTGCCTTCATGGATAAGGAAATGGATCAGAGACAACGCCGGTTATTATAGCTTTGAGAGAACCATCATGATAAATACATTTCATCATAACAAACTAAATAATACATTTCATAATCACTTTCCTCATCCCCCATGTCTTTTGTCATCATCTAGGCAGCTGGTTTCTCCTTTTTTGTCCCCCTGGCCTGTCTAGCAATTTTTAGAAATGATGTTTACTATCAAATGCCTGTCTTTCTATCTATCTTTCCTCTCTTCAGTCCCCTGCTCACCTCCACATCCTTCCCATCTTTCTAATCTTCTGTCACAGACCCACTCAGAAGAGATCAGTCTTTCTACGCATTCCACAAAGACAAAAAATAAAAAAAGAATTCATTTTTGATAGTTGCATGAATGCTCATGTCACAGTGGACGAGATAATCTTGGAAGGTGCAGTGAAACATTTGGTGCTTCCTGTTGCTGGGGGGAAAAAAGAGAGAGAACAGCTTTGGAGCTGTAGCTATCCACCATCATTCATCACCGTAATAGCTGAGGGTCTCATGGCAGCATCCCTACTCCATTTCCTTGAGCTGATGACCTGGTACATCAGCAGAAGTGTCCTCTTGGCTGGCTGTTCATGGCCAGGTGATCGTCATCCTCGCAAAACCAGTGTCTGCAGTCTGAGATACATTCTCTGCTGAAGCTAGATCCACAATGAAAGGAACTACAACTATTGCAAGAAGAGTTTACAGATGTCAATGCAAGAACCCAGATATATCCTCTCTGACAACTTTAAAAAAATTTACCAGGGCAATGCAGATCCTCTTTGAACTGCGTTGAGAAACTACTCCTAGGGAGCCAAAGGCAATTTTCCACACAGCGGCAGATTAAGGGTGTAATCGCGGGTGTGCTTTCAGAATTGTGAAAGTCATGCTACGGTTTGGCATTCACTAAAGTGGTTGCCTGCCATGGGTTTTACAATTAGAAATGCAGATGGAGATACTGATAGATAGGACCTCCATTGAGACTAACAGGTGATGCACTGTGTCAATTAAACAGTCTGCTCCTCAAACACAACAATCAAGCTTAAGATGTCTTAGTCACTGAAAACTTCTTGCATGATCACTGCTCTTCATCATTGCCCTCCTCTCTCTCTGTCTCGGCACTGAAAGGGTGTGCTAGTGGGTAGGGTCAGTGTTTGGTAAACTGGAGATGAAGATCTGTCAACCACACCAAGCCCATGAACACAATAAAATGATATCCTCCTTCCCGCCCATGCAAAATCTAGCCCAACACCTCCCTGAAACAAATAAAAGGGAGGCTCTTTCCAGTGCTGTATTCAGAGGGACTCACTTCCCTTGGGCTCTGCATGCATCTTTCCCTTTCTGCATAACAACTACTAGGCTTGATCATTTTCCTTGCTACCTGTTCAACTTTGAAGGCACAGTGATGTCTTTCCAGACTTATTCCTCCAAAGGGAGCAGACGGGGCTACAGCTCATGTTCTGCTTTTGGTGGCGGTGGAGGAGGAGGAGGTAGACGTAGCTTTTCCTCAGGCAGAGGATTTGGCGGTGGCGGCCTAAGTGGCCAATATGGCAGCAGGAGCCTCCATAACTTAGGTGGAAGTACAAGGATTTCCTATGGACAGGGCTACGGGGGAGGCATCTGTGGTGGCTATGGCAGTGGAGGAATGGGTGGTTATGGAGGTGGAGGAGCAGGTGGCGGCTATGGTGGCGGCTTCGGTGGTGGCTTCGGCAGTGGAGGTGGTGTTGGCTATGGACGTATTGGTGGTGGCAGTATTGGTGGTGGTGGCATAAGTGGAGGCTATGGTGGCGTTGTTAGTGGTGGTGGTATGGGTGGATTTGGAGGAGGCGGTATGGGTGGATTTGGAGGAGGCTCTTTTGGTGGCCCCAGAGGCCCTTTCGGAAGACGTGGAAGTTTTGGCGGTGGGGCAGGAGGCATCCATGATGTCCAAGTGGATCCTAGTCTTCTACGTCCAGTTCATGTAGAGATTGATCCACAGATCCAGCATGTAAAGAACCAAGAGAAAGAACAGATCAAGGTCCTCAACAATGAATTTGCCTCCTTCATTGACAAGGTGAGTTGTCAGAGCAGCAAGTGCTACAAGTTTGACTCTTCCTTCGGACTGCATGTCAGATCTCGTTTTAAAAAACCCAAAAACTGGGATAACTTTATTTTTAATAGCTGAGCTATTGATTTAAAGTTTTTATTGAAATTCTGAACTCTGATATCTACAGTTCTCCAGATCTCACTGGGAATGAAACAGATTTTTTTCTCAATAGAATGTTCTCAGAGTTTACCACATATAGATCAAGGTTCCTATAAAGGTCTCCTAGATTTTTTTTTTAAAAAACCATTTAGCATCAGCTGATGCATTTGCACTAGAAATTTCTCATTGTTTTGAATATAGCTGAATGGTAGGAAGCAAAGAGATCTTCCGATTTCCCCCAGCATTGTTTAGCAAAAATGAAAGAGCATGAAGTATTTTAATTAATTGATTCTCAGAGTTACGGAGTGGTTCAAAGCTCCAGGTAGAATGCTTTGAGACTTAAAACCTAAGTCAACATCTGTCTGAAAAAGATTTGTCAGTATAAATAAAGTTGCTACTGAAAATTTGGCTAAAGAGCATAATTGAAAGAGAAGTCTTGTGTGTGTGTGTGTGTGTGAGACGTGGAAGTTTTGGCGGTGGGGCAGGAGGCATCCATGATGTCCAAGTGGATCCTAGTCTTCTACGTCCAGTTCATGTAGAGATTGATCCACAGATCCAGCATGTAAAGAACCAAGAGAAAGAACAGATCAAGGTCCTCAACAATGAATTTGCCTCCTTCATTGACAAGGTGAGTTGTCAGAGCAGCAAGTGCTACAAGTTTGACTCTTCCTTCGGACTGCATGTCAGATCTCGTTTTTAAAAACCCAAAAACTGGGATAACTTTATTTTTAATAGCTGAGCCAAGTGCTATTGATTTTATTGAAATTCTGAACTCTGATATCTACATTTCTCCAGATCTCACTGGGAATGAAACAGATTTTTTTCTCAATAGAATGTTCTCAGAGTTTACCACATATAGATCAAGGTTCCTATAAAGGTCTCCTAGATTTTTTTTTTAAAAAACCATTTAGCATCAGCTGATGCATTTGCACTAGAAATTTCTCATTGTTTTGAATATAGCTGAATGGTAGGAAGCAAAGAGATCTTCCGATTTCCCCCAGCATTGTTTAGCAAAAATGAAAGAGCATGAAGTATTTTAATTAATTGATTCTCAGAGTTACGGAGTGGTTCAAAGCTCCAGGTAGAATGCTTTGAGACTTAAAACCTAAGTCAACATCTGTCTGAAAAAGATTTGTCAGTATAAATAAAGTTGCTACTGAAAATTTGGCTAAAGAGCATAATTGAAAGAGAAGTCTTGTGTGTGTGTGTGTGTGTGTGTGTGTACGCGCGTGCGTGTTGGGTCCTACTGTGTCAAAATATCTAAAGGATTTTGAGAGAAATATCACCGGCAAAAATTCTGAACAGCTTAATTTGGCTCTGCATTTTGACAAAACTAGTCTTGCATACAAGACCATAAAGCCAGAACAACTTTTATACGCTCATCTACCCATGCATTTCTATGCTGGTCATTTGTAGCCTGTATTTTTTTTTAAAGAAAGGACTTGTATTTATAAAGCCTTCATGGCTCCTTGCCTGCAGACGGCTTTTACTCATCCACGCAACTGTTCATTTGCAAGCTTGGGCTAAAGCACAGTTCTGAACTGAATCTGAAGGTTTCTTCTCAAGAGAAAGAGAAGACATCTGGAAGGAACCCAGAAGAGTTTTAATAAGAGTAGCAAAGTTTCTTGGAGGAGTGGGAAGTCCATACATCCTTAAATTTTATCCAAACATTCCAATCACAAAATATTTTCATTTAAAGTTTAAAAAGAGGAAAATGTGATGTGGGTCAGGGCTCAGCTTCCTGGTGAAGAATCAGATATCTGTTCATGGACTCCCAACATTCTGTGAGGACCTCCCTCTCCAGTGGCTAAGACATCTTAACCTCTTGGGTTTCAGGTCCGGTTCCTGGAGCAGCAAAACAAGGTTCTGCAAACCAAGTGGCAGATCTTACAACAGCAGTCACAAGGACAAGGCCCAAGACAGAACCTGGATGCGGCCTTTGAGAGTTTCCTTAATGGGCTGAGGAGGAATATTGACGCAGTCCGCAGCCAGAAGGCCCAGCTGGAACCAGAGCTTCAGAATATGCAGCACTACGTGGAAGACTTCAAGAACAAGTAAGAAACAAACACACATCTGTGTTTAGTAGTGTGATATACATGTTGCCCTTCAAAGGGTCGTACATCACAGGGAATGGGGTGTGGCTCACAGGGAGAGCACCTGCTTGGCATACTGGGTTCACTCCCCAGGTCCGGCCCAGTTAAAAGGACCAGGTGATGGGAAAGACTGGAGAGCCACTGCCAGTCAGACTAGCCAATACTGATCTTGATAGATCAATGGGTTCGACTCAGCAGCTTCATATGTTTTTCATATCATATTAATCACACTCCAGCACACAGTTAAATATGTGCCATTAGCCCATGGATTTCACTATGCTTAGCTGTGACTGATGGGCCAATGGTTTAATATGTACCCATTGATTTCCCCCTCTAATGTAAACATTGACTAGGGTTGCCAACCTCCAGGTAGTAGCTGGAGATCTCTTGCTATTACAACTGATCTCCAGGCAACAGAGATCAGTTCACCTGGAGAAATGGCAGCTTTGGAAATTGGACTTTAGGGCATGATACCCTGCTAAGGTCCTTCCCCCTCACCAAACTCTGCCCTCCTCAGGCTCCACCCCCAAAATCTCCAGGTATTTTCTAATGCATCGCTTGGCAACCCTAGTAAACAAGTACTTATGCTAGAGAAAATCTGGTTACTACTGGCAGGCCAGTTCCATAGTCTGTGGTTCAGAAGTATCCTGCCGTAAACCACAGACTAACAGTGGCAATGGGTGTGATGCCATTGACTCCAGGTCTTGGGTAGATAAATAGCCCTTACAAAGGAGTTTAAGAAGCTGTAGATGCATCAGCACATTTCATTCCCACAGTGCACATAGACAGAATGCTTTGGCTTGCACCGCTCTCCTGCCTCCAAACAAAGTGGCAGAGAAATTTGTGTGCTGTGCTGACAATGCTGCTGATGTCTCATTATACTCATGGAGAGAAGGTCAACTGTCTCTTCCTGGTCTACTTTAGGTAAGGGCACTCTAGGACTAACCTACCTCATAGGGTTGTTTTGGAGGATAAAATGGAGGACAGGAGAACAGTGTGAGCTGGTTTGGTTTCCCAGTGGGGAGGAAGCAGGGGTATACATGAAGTAAATAAAATAAAATAAAAAATAAACGCTGTTGCCTGTGCGTCCCTAAAAGTTGGTACCAATGATTAATTTTACTCATCATGAGCATGTATCAGTCTTGCTCTGAAACATCCATATAATCCCATTCCTTCTCACAAACTATTAATGAAACAATAAAAAACAAAACAAACCATCAGCCTAGGAAGAGATGAGGAAAAGGCTGGGACAAATGATGCATTTCTGGCATGGAACTGTGTGAGAACGTATACTTTTCTTACATGGAGCTCATGACGCATGATGCCCACATGTGTCTATTTTGCCTTGCGACACCTCTTGGCCAGTGTCCCCACATTGCCAATAGGGGACTGACAGTGCAGTCATAAGCAGAGCTGCATCTTTCTATGTCCGTTGGAATCCTTGGGCTCAGAAGGATACACCTCTGCTTAGGATTGCACTGGAGGCTATTGAATTAGTTGATATGAACACATGACAAAGTACACACATTCATGCATAGGCCATGTGATGACAATACATGGGAACGCCCTAAATATACATGGGAACGCCCTAAATATAATACCTTGTTAACCAATGCCTCTCCAGAGTCACAAAAGGCAATTGTGTTCCTATTCAGTCATCTGATCTTAACAGCAGGCTTGCATCAGCATCTGTCAAATGTATTAATGCTCAAGCCAAAGGCCATGGCATCTTAAAAGGAAAATGGATATAAAACATAATGACACATGATGTCTGCATTTTAAAATGATTCATTCACAGTCATTGAATCATAGCTTTGAAAACATAATACATTTGGCTCTTAATTTCCCCTATATCCAGGACTTGCATTCATAAATAAATGCTTAGGTTAGGACACTCCAATCAGTGCACTCCAATCAGTGCAGGATGTTACATCCGCAGGGTGGGAAAAGTTGCCTGGTGCACATCTGACTGACTGTTTTGGTGATCCCCAAACATGTATGGTGTTTATTTTGACCTTGTTCTAGTCATCTTGTATTCCTGCATCTCCTCTTGTTGATTTTAAGAGCAGCATGACAAGTGAAGGGGGGTGGGGAAGCTTAAATTAATATTGCAAGAAGAACTCAGGGTGTATTTTTTTAAATTTCCTTAAAACAGGTATGAAGAAGAGATCAACAGGCGTACAAGTGCTGAGAATGAGTTTGTGGTGCTGAAGAAGGTGAGAAGTGAGACGTGGCTGCATGCTATAAAGCAGAGAAGGCATAACCCTGTGGGAGAATCCAGTGGGGGCACCGAACCACACCATCCAAATGTCTAGAGGCATTTGTTTGTAAGAGGGTGGTGGTGGTGGTTTAGAGCTGATTAAATCACATCAGTGCAGTCTCACGGGACAGCACGATCCTAGGCAGAGTGACTCCAGTCTAAGCCCTCTGATTTCAATGGGCTTAAACTGGAGCAAGTCTGCGTAGAACTGGGTGGTGTTACCTTCTCAGGATGAATGTGGGGATTTCCCATTGGTATGCGACTCTGTATCAGAACCTTCTTGTGTGTGGAAAGCTGGCATGTACAGTATAAATCTGGGCTACACACTTTCTCCTTGATATCTTAGCTGCCTGTATTCATAAAGACGTTGATACGGTGAGGGGACTTTCCCCCACCCACAGCATGAAGACTGTATCATAGGCCTGCTTGCCTGCTTCATGAGCTCTCACTGTGCAATGACGGGCCACACAACATCCTCAGTGGTCCACATGGAAGATTTGGGGAGTAAGGAATTACATAGGGGAATTGGACTTTATTGATGTACAAACAAATATATAAAATACACAGAGGAGTGTTAGGGGACCTGTGATTGAGACAAGCATGCTAGGGAGCAGGGGAAGGGGCATGTCTCAGTGGCCGAGCATCTGCTTGGCATGCAAATGATCTCAGGTTTTAATCCCTGGCAACTCCAGTTCAAAGGACCAGGTAGTAGGTGATGCGAAAGGCCTCTGCCTGAGACCCTGGAGAGCTGCTCCCAGTCTGAGCAGACAGTACCATTGACCTTCATGGTCTAATGGTCGGGTTCAGGATCAGGCAGCTTCATGTGTTCGAGCATTTAGAACACAGTCTGTTCAAGGGCTGTGTCTTAATGCATTCAGTCACTAGATAAGGGAGAGCAATCTGCACAAGTTTATCAATGCTTATCTCCATTATTTCAGACTCCAGGGCTCAGTTCTGACACTGGGAAGCGGAGTCTGAAGCTGAGCTCTGCTGAGTCACGGCTCAAGCAAAGCCCTGTCTAGAGAGCCGAGAAGGGAACGTGAAAACAGTATGTGCAGACATGTCTAAGATTTGCCATGTGAGTTGCAGGAGGAGATAACACCGTGAGAAGTTTTCAGTATGCGTTCTCTCTCATTTCTCTTGCAGGATGTGGACTGTGCCTATATGACCAAGTCTGACCTGGAAACTAAAGTTGGTGCTTTGGCAGATCAAATCAGATTCCTGCGGGCTGTATATGAACAGGTAAAAGAGCCTTTCTACTCTGTTTAGTTACCTGGGGGGCTTTCTTCCCAACCCCCTCCCAGTCCTCAAATTCAAATCTGGCTTCATGAGAACCCACGTTCACTTCTTAAAATAAGTCTATATAGCAGTGGTGGTGAACCTATGGCACGGGTGCCAGAGGTGGCACTCAGAGCCCTCTCCGTGGGCACACGTGCCATCGCCCCAGCCAGGCCCAGACCATCATTAAAGTGTCGAATTCTCTGCCAAATAATTTTAAGTAAATGAAAGCATTTGGGATTGCTTTCCTTGCTTTGTTTGGATCATCTTAAATTAATGTATGAGTTGTTTTTTCTAAAGTAAAACCTCAGTATTCAGGTTAAATTGCCGTGTTGGCACTTTGCGATAAATAAGTGGGTTTTGGGTTGCAGTTTGGGCACTCAGTCTCTAAAAGATTTGCCATCACTGCTATATAGGATAATATGTTATATAATTTCATATAGTTTTCAGGGCAGAAAGCAGGGAATCAAAGGAATGGTGACAGTAGTAGTTGAGGATTAGATTAGAAGTTATACACCCAGTGCGAACAGTAAAGGACACAAAAGGTCACCCCTGATTACCCTTAGTTATCTCTGTCTTCCTTTACCGGCACAAATCTTCCCCTGAACACACATGTGTAGTGGAAGTTTCCATGGCAGAGTGAGGATTCAGACCTGAGTCTCCTCGATTCTTGACTGACACCCTAACCACTACACCGTGCTGTCTCATTCTTTTTTCTTTTTTAAGTGGCCATCTATATCTTATGTTTCTTGAGTGAGTGGAAAACTCGGGCAGGTGAGGTAGCTATGACTGAATGATGGAGGTCCCTTTGGTCCTTTACAGGAATTGTCTCAGCTACAGACAGTAGGCCAAGATGCCTCCATTGTTGTGAGCATGGATAACAACCGCGACCTCAACTTGGAAGGTATAATCGACGAAGTAAGAAGACAATATGATGAGATCGCCCGTAGTAGCCGAGCTGAGGCTGAATCCTGGTACCACACTCAGGTAAGTAATGGAGGAGAGACAGAAGTAAAATGGAGGCTTACATGGCTGGTGTTTCCCAAGAAGTCTGTATTTTTTTCTTCTATGGAGACTTTTTAAAGATGGTCCCAAGAAGAATAAAGTCAGTGCTTGTCATCCACAGTTCTTGGTCTGACTTTGGTGTCCTGCAGGAGAACTGATGGCACCTCCACACTAAACTGGTGGTGGAAAGTGCCATCAGGTCATAGGCAGCTGACTTATGGTGACCCCATAGGGCTTTCAAGGCAAGAGATGTTCAGAGGTAGTTTGCCATTGCCTGCGTCATGACCCTGGTATTCCTTGGAGGTCTGCGATCCACATACTAGCCAGGGCCAACCCTGCTTAGCTTCTGAGATCTGACAAGATCGGGCTAGCCTGAGCTATCCAGGTTGGGGTGCACACTGTACTTACTTGGTTAAACATTGGGTTGGACTACATTTTCTGTCCTATCCTGCCTCCCCCTTCATACTGCATCCCACTGAACTCCACAAAATGCTCTTCCTCACCAGTAGGAGACTCCAAGGAATCACATGAAGCTGGCCTGCAGCAGAAAAGAGGAAATCAGTGGCTATGGCCAATTTAGTCTGGATCCAACCCACTGCCTTCCTCTTTTCCAATTGCTTCCTGAGAACTATGCTGCTCTGAAAGAGGAGGGGTTTGGGGGTTTTTCTAGGGTTTTCTAACCGAGACTGCTTAGCAACTTCACTCAGCTATAATCTCCAAGACCCTCTGGAGGAAGCGAGGAGAGCTACAGTGATAGGCAACAGATATAAGTTCGACTTGTCAATAAGGCCTGAAATGTTGCCCAGTCAATAGGTGGTCAGTCCCATGCAATGAACCAAACCAGCTGAGCAGCTTGGGGACTGGCATGCTTATCTTTGATTTATTCATTTAGGTGACTTGTTAGGCTGTGTTATTCCCCCCCCCATTGCACCAAGTGGCTTACAATAAGATGAATAAAAGCATTTTTCAGAAAAATTCTAAAATGGCTGGAGTTCACACTCCAATAACACCAATTAAGCCGCAGCAAGTAGTTAAGGTAGTTAAAAAACTTGAAAAACAGCTTTGGCATAGCCACAAATGGTTGCAAATGAGGCAAACTTTTCTCCTGTGCGTGTACCACTATCATATACAAACAGCACACAGACAATGCAGCCTTCTCATTTAAGTGCTCAACTTAACTACCATGTGGATACAAACGGTAGTAGTAGTAGTAGTAGTAGTAGTAGTAGTAATAATAATAATAATAATAATAATAATACCCTCTTCGGCAGTCACACTGATATACATTTTTAGCACTTTGCTGTTTCTATTGTGACCCATATATGTGAGTGAATGTGGTGAAATACAGAGGGATCCTTGGATGTTTTTTAACATGTGGTTTCTGTTCAATAGTATGAAGCTCTGCAGAACACAGCTGGAAGAAATGGGGACAATCTGCGCAATACCAGACAGGAGATTCAAGAGCTGACCAGAGTCATACAGAGACTGCGCTCTGAAATTGAACATGCCAAGAAGCAGGTATGGAGTATGAGCTTTCCAATGGGTTCAAGTGTTGAAGAATTTCAAGGGTTGAAAAGTGATCTTTTTTAATCCCTTGATCGAAAGGGTCATAGCTTAAAAGTATAGCAGGTTCTTTGCATGCAGAATGTCCTAGAATCTGTCCTCAAATGATTGGGGAAATAGCTTTGCTGTTGCCATTTAGAAGAGATTGTTATCTGACTCAGCAAATTCATCATATTTGGAAGCGGTCCTCAGCCTTCTAAATTGCCCTTCCAGTTTTTCAACCCTTTGCAACATGGGATGTGTTAAGAAAAACAACAACAGATGCCTCCTTTGGCTGTTGCATCACATTAGGCAGGTATTGTGCATGCTACATGAATTATGCCGAGCCAGGTGTGCGACACTGTTTGAAGTCACATTTCCTTAAGAAGCTTAATTGGCTCAGTGGTCCAGAGTGTTGCAACTGGAACATGGAACACTAGGCCAGAAGCACAGGAAGATGCCCTTGCAAAAAGAGAGAAAGAAAAGGCTTGGATGAGATGCAATTCTGGCCCTTCGGTAAAGTTGACTATGCAGGAACCAGTAAGCACACTACTCCCATTCCTGTCCTTGGCAGATGGGGGAGGTGGCTCAGGGTAAAAATCAGTTGTGCCTGCAGTCACACACACTAAATAATCCACTTTCAATCCACTTTCCAACTGGATTTTGCCAGTTCACACAGTAAAATCCACTTGGAAAGTGCACTGAAAGTGGATTTCAAGTGGATTATTTAGTGTGTGTGACCACAACCTGTGTTGTACAAATTTGTATCCCGGGAAACAGAGTTGTTCTGCGGATGTGTCCTTGGTTTCAGATTCCTGCTCAGTAACAGATAGGGCTTGTCTGCCCTTTTCCCTCTTGCTACATGGAAGCTGCTTGAAACTGCCTTCCTTTCATGCCTTCTTCAGGTTGTTGCCATAAGGTGGTGCATCACATGACTATTTTGCATCATATGTAAAAGTCCTGCACCAGCGGCATTGACATGGAAATGTACCATGCCGGGCTCCAGGAAGACAGGAGAGCTAGAAAAGGCTTTGGAGAGATGCTGCTGGGCAGTTTTGGGTTAAATAGACCCCTGGCCTTTCTCACTACAAGACAGCTGCTTTTAGCACTTCCATTAACACATTGATGGACTAGGACCTGTGGAGTGCCCATGGCTCAATGGTATAGTTCCTGCCTTGCATGCAGAAGGTCCCAGGTTCAGTCCCCAGCAGCTCTGGTTGAAAGGATCAGATAGTAGGTGATGTGAAAGACTGAGATTCTGGAGAGGTGTTGCTGGTCAGAGGAGATGATGCTTTGATGGACCAGTGGTCTGACTTAGTGTGAGCACTTCATGTGAGCAAGGTTCAAATCCCAGTTTGGCTAAGAAGCTCTTTGAGTAGCCTTGGCAAGTCATGCTCTCTCAGTCTTAATTCCCTCACAGGGTTGTTGTGGAGTGGGGAGCCATGTACACTGCCTTAAACTCCCCAGAGGAAAGGCAGGATAAAGTGTGATAGTATTAACAAGTCTCTAAATCTCAGGTTAGGGAGAAAAATGTGAACCGTCTCTTAGCTCATAAAAGGCACTGCCAGGAAGAATGTGCCAAGGGCTGTAAAAAGGTTCTCTTCATTTAAAGAACAGTTTCATTTTATAATAGCTATTACACAGAATTACAGATTTTAAAACGATCTTGATTTATCACCTGCATTTAACCACTTGACCTAGGATAACAATAGGAAAGATTATGCACCAACAGGACATAATTTGACGTGGGGCTTGCCTGGGCTCAGCCCTGACACATGACGACAGTAAAGAAGACATTTCAACCTATGCACAGTGTCTTCCCCTCCCCCGAGAGCCTCTTCAGCCGCTCCTCATGCACCTTGATAATAGGGGACACACTTCCGGTGATGTCAGGGGGTGTGGCCTTCTGTCACTTCCGGTGATGTCAGGGGGCGTGGCATATGCAAATAAGTTATGCTAATGAGTTATGCTAATGAGCTCCGGCAGCTCTTTTTCTACAACAAGACCCCTGATAATAGGGAATGAAGCTTCCAAAGCATGGGTGTGTGTGTGTCTGGCTTTCATGCAGGCTTCAACCCCTGCTTATCAGCTCTTTTAGAAAGAGCAATTTCCCCAATGCTTAACTTATCAAAAGAGAGGCTCTATAGCTCAAGCTACTCATAGTGTTGCCATCCTCTGGCTTGGAAAATTCCTGAAGGTGTGCAGTGCCATTCACTTAGCACAAAGTGCTTTGTGGCCTTTCTGGAGGGAAAAAGTCATGCTGGTGGGACTCAGCTACACAGGGAGATGAAGGATCAAAGCCCGAAATGAAAGTGTAAACCAGAGTCCCAGAAGAGCATCTCATACTCTTTAGTTTATGGTGTCCTAGGAACTTCAGGCCAAGCAAGACATGGCCACCACCATTGTTAGAAGTTTGCTAGATGTAGATGTAGTTTTAGATCTCCAAGATAGGCAGGGAAGTTGGTCAGGTGGTTCAAAAATGCTATGCAGAACGTCTTTCCAGGGCAGACAGGACAATCAGACCAGCCTTGAAACCTAAAATAGCAGCTCCATTTCCAGAGAAATAGGGGCTCATTTTTCCTAGGAGGCTCATAATCAATGTACTACCAGCCAATAAACAACAGGCAAGGCTGAGACACTAATAGAACAAACAGGGCCAGCAAAGATCAGTCAGCGCAGGGATTTCTTCCTGACAAAAGAGAACTATGGTGGAAATCAATGTTTTCCCCCCTCCTCTTCTCTTCTAGTGTGCTCAGCTGCAGTCGGCCATTACTGAAGCTGAGGAGCGTGGCGAGTTAGCCTTACGGGATGCTAAGCAGAAACTGGAAGAGCTGGAAGTTGCTCTGCAGAAGGACAAGGCAGAATTGGCTCGTCTATTGAAAGAGTACCAGGATCTGATGAATGTCAAACTTGCTCTGGACATTGAGATTGTCATGTACAAAAGACTGCTGGAAGGAGAAGAGGACAGGTATGTTTATTGTAACCTTTCTCATGTGGATGGTTAGAGCCATGCTTTGTCCTCGGGGTATTCAACTTGATTGCAAAGACCACTGGATGCCAGATTTAAGAGTTAGGAATTCAACCAGGATTGTGCAAATATTCAGGGAACACCCTGTGAATATTAAACATCCATATTTTAGGCAGCAGATTTGTGTCATCTTGGAAAGGATATTTGTTTTTCATTAGTTAAGTTCATTAATTGTCTGCCTTTCCTAGAACATAGCAGAAGCCATGCTGGATCAGTGGCCCATCTAGTGCCATCAGGAGGTCCACCAGCAGGGCCAGAATGCCAGAAGCCCTCCTGCCGTTGCCCCTCAAACACCAAGAATTCAGAGCATCACTGCCCCAGACATAGTTTTCCATCTATAAGTTGTGGCTAATAGCCACTGATGGACCTTTTGAAGCTCTCTATGCTTGTAGCTGCTACTACTTCCTGCAGCAATGGATTCCACGTCTTAATTACTCTTTGGATGAAGAAGTGCTTCCTTATAAGTCTCAAGACAGACTACAGGATGTAAAGCAGTGCAATCATACAGCACAAGTTTTGCCTTCTTCTGAAACTACCTTTGCACTCTTCCATCACCATGGAATGAAGAGTGTTCGGTCTTCTCTGCTTATACACACTGGCATAGAATGTGTGGGTTGATTATTGGGAGTTGGGTAGGAACTGCAGTACAATGCTGATGACTTTTTGGCCCCTTGCACTCCTAGTAGAATGACTCATGAATGCTAGAAAGGAATACTATCAACAAAAAGTATAATTAGGACTATTGGAGCAATTATGTTTTCAGCCAAGGAGGGCTTTGTTTCAATGAATGATTTGTGTTTCTTCTTTCTAAACAGACTATGTGGGCAAGGATCCCAAGTTCATGTCTGTAAGTAGATTGTACCTTTGCCATCCTTGATTTTGCAGTTTTTCTTTAATTCATGAAAGTGTGTGTGAGCATGCTACTAAACCTGTGTTTCTCTTGCAGCTGTGAGGAGCAATACCCACCGATATGGTGGTGGAATAGGCGGTGGCGGAATTGGAGGCGGCGGACTTGGAGGTGGAATGGGAGGCGGCGGACTTGGAATGGGAGGCGGCGGACTCGGAATGGGAGGCGGCGGACTCGGCGGAGGAATGGGAGGTGGTGGATATGGCGGCGGAATGGGAGGCGGTGGATTCGGCGGAGGAGTCAGCGGAGGAGTCGGAGGTGGAAGCTGCGGCTATGGAGGTGGAAGTGGAGGCTACGGAGGTGGAAGTGGAGGCTACGGAGGTGGAGGCATCATTAGTGGTGGCTCAGGAGGCTCTTCCAGTGGAGGAGGTGGTTTCTCACGTAGTTCAGGAGGCGGTTCCAGAACAACCATAAAGAGAAGCACCACGTCATCCACCAAATCTGGTGGAGGGTATTAAATCCCAGAAGGTCCTGGAAAAGGAGCTTCTAGTGGCAGCAGCACAACACCTTCAACCCCATCCTGGTAATCCAGAAAAAAACAAACTGTGTCTTCTTTTGATTCTCAAAGGAAATCTGCAACAAGGCACCATCTTCCATCTTGCTTCTGTTGCTTATTGCTTAAAACACAACCAATGGAGGAATGTTGCCAGTAGAGAATGGTAGTAAAATGAGCAGGTGGGTTTGTCATTTATGATACCAGCTAGAAGAGATTTGATTGAGATCTGTAGGTCATGCATATGGCGGTGCCTCATTGAATATGCTGTATATTTTTGGCTTTTTGGGGGGGTAGCTGCCCAACGGCAATATGTATTAAAATGAACTTTCCTTCTATTTCTTGAGGCTTCTCCTTCCAATGGTTTGTTCCCTTTGGTTGCTGCTGTAATTCCATATGTCACAGAAGATATAGTTGGGATTCCACTGTATTTGTCTGTGTTTGTGTTTGGACAAGTCAAAATTGAATTACTGAGTTAGAATGATTCTTATTTACTTGCCATTATCTAGGTAACTAGATAATTTTGGGCAATGAAAGGCATGTGTTACTCTACATTCAGAGTAACATGGTTCTGCAGAAGAATACTGAATAATATTTGCATCATTTGGAAAGTTGTCTGGTCATAAAAACAGTGATTGTGACAATATCATTCTTTATGCCATTTCCAGTTCTTATGCACCTGTCTCTGTTTCTCATGGTTTGTTTCCCATTTCCTTGGGAAGCGACCATTCTTAATAAACTGCAGTCAAATCAGTTGTTGCCTTTTTTTTAAATTGGTATTTTTAAGGCTGTAACAAAAAGCTTTGCACTTTTTGGGTCATGTTTCCATCCTATCATTTGAGGCTAGTGAGTGATAATGAATGTCCTGCGGGTCAAGCTACGCATTATGTTAGAGTTGACAATTGTCTGCTTCTGGTGTGGGAACCCCTGCTGATGCTCCCTGTCCCCCCAGTGCTCAGTGAAGGAGAGGGATGATGACATTGCATAATGTTGCAATGATGTCCTGGCTGAAATATTGGAAGTGATGTCAGCTCTTTACATGATACTCTAGGAATCCCCTGTATCTCTATGGTTTTTCCTTCTAGTTCTTCAATTCCTGGGTGTCTCCCATTCCTCTGATCTTCCCACTGGTTGCCAATCAAGGGCTGGCAACCATATGTTACATTTTGTAATTTTTCAAGTGTTGTAGGGGCCTAATTCAGATGGAGACCACACTGTGGGTGGGGGGCAGAGAACTAGTCTTCCTCCGGAGCTGTTTCCTGACCCAAAACATCCCCGGAGGTCATTACTTGCCCCACTGTAGGGGCTGCATGTTGGAAATCCTGACCTAACTTGGTAAAAAAAGGAACATTTAGTTTGGCCCCAAAGCTATCCAATAAACTCATGGCTGTAGTCATTATCCCAGTTCTAATACTCATTCCATTATATCACATTGGCTGTGATGCATTTTTTACACAGCCATTGACCCACAGGCATTATGGTCTGTCCCTAAGGGGTTCTTCTCCCATTGCCTAGATTACAATACCCAGATGCATGCCTATTGCACAAGGGGTCATGATGACCGAACTTCACATGCTTTGAAGCCTATGACAACCATGGCACTTGGCTTGCCAGACTGCAGGTGGTGGCTAGAGATCTCCAGATGACAGAGATCAGTAGGTGATAGTGATGGAGGGAATGGCTGCCTTGGACGGTAGACTCTACGTAGGACATTGTAACCTTCTGAGGTCCCCAGAATTTCCCATCACAGAGCTGGCTACCCTGCATGGCACGTGGCAAATTAATGCACTTCAGAAAACATCAGTAGCTGAAACAATGCTATAAATAAGAATAGAGAATCCAACAAAGCCTGAACGGAATTTAAAATTGGTCTCTGACACACGCTATGCTGCATTAAATTTGTCTACAAGTGTTACTAGAGAACTTATAAAAGTAAAGGTAAAGGTTCCCTTGCTCGAAAGCCAGTCGAATCCGACTCTAGGGTTGCGGTGCTCATCTCTGTTTCAAAGCCGAAGAGCCAGCGCTGTCCAAAGACATTTCCGTGGTTATGTGGCCGGCATGACTAAACACCAAGGTGCACGGAACACTGTTACCTTCCGACTGAAGTGGTACCTATTTATCTACTTGCAATTTCTTGCTTTAGAACTGCTAGGTTGGCAGGAGCTGGAACCAGAGTCGGGAGCTCACTCCATCATGTGGCACACTCAGGTCTCGAACTGCTGAACTATTGACTTTCCACAGCCTGCAGTTCAGCGTCTTAACCACTTGAGCCACCGCAGCTCCTAGAGAGCTTATAAGGTGTACTTAAAGTTAGCTTTGAAAACACCCTTGGGCATAGTTATTAAAGTAAATTAACCATAAATTTTATATTTAAAACGCAGCCAATAAAAGAACCTCCTGTTTCCCCCTGATCACAAGAGGTTTCTGCAAATAAAAAGGCTGCTCATTGCTTTGCCTGGTGTCTTCAGGAAGGGAGGTCTAAAGCTGGTAGAGCAGTGGACAGGAAGGTCTCATTATTGTGTGCTCTGGCCATTCCAGTTCGGCAGAGGGAGTCAAATGATGAGCAGTGGGAGGATAAAGCAGAAAAGATCCTGGATGCAAAGTCATAGATTCTTTGGATTATGAACAGTACCAAACTTGTTTGTCAAAATAAAGTATGCAAATAGGTCTGGCTCAGTGGCAGAACATCTGCTTTGCATGCAAAAGGTCCCAGGTTCAATCCCCACCATCTCCCATCAAAAAGAAGCTGGGAGAAGGTATTGGGAGAGACCTCCATGTGAGCTGCTGCCAGTTACTTAACTTTGCTAGGCTACTGGTCTCATTCAGTACCGGGCAGCTTCATGTGATCACACATTTACAATGTTTAATTTCTTCTGTTGTCCAAAATCGGGGGAAGGGGGTGTTTGTTTGTTGAAGAACAGGAGTAGGGTTGCCAGCTTCCAGGTGGGGCCTGGAGACCTCTGGCTTTTACAACTGATCTCCAGCTGACAGAGATCAGCTCCCCTGGACCAAATGGCTGCTTTGAAGGGTGGACTCTGTGGCATTGGACCCTGCTGAGGCCCCTCCCCTCCCCAGACCCTGCCCTCTTCTGGATCCACCCCCAAAGTCTCCAGGTATTTTCCAGACCACACCTGGCAACCCTAAACAGGAGGTATCCTTGACTGGGGACAGGGGACAGAATGGATGTGGAGCTCTGTAGCAAAGAGAAAAGGGCGAGAAACAATCAAGGGCAACACAATTCTTCCCTTCAATGGCTGTGATCACACTGGCGGCTTGGCGCGATATGGTGCCACCTCTAATCGAACCGGGTTAAAGTGTAATGGGATATATCAGCCACACAGCACACCCTGCTGTGGGTTACCCACAGAGACATCCCGTGGTAAAGCATCCACATTATTGTGGCGCCTCAGCCACGGAGCGAGCTGCAAAATCCGTTCACACTGCCAAATCCGTTCTGCGCGCGCTCCCCCGTGTTCAGACATCCGGCCATGCGCAAGAAATGTTCGGGGAAACAAAAACACCATTTCGGAGGTGGCGGCTTTTTAACCCAGCTCCAAGTCATCCTCTGACGGGGTGAGTATGCCTGGGGAATGCCTGACAGATGTGGCTGTGTGATTGTGTCCATTTAATCCGTTTGTAAAATGTGGTGGCTCAAGTGGTTAAGACGCTGAACTGCAGGCTGTGGAAGGTGAGTAGTTCAGTAGTTCAAGACCCGGGTGCCGCATGACGGAGTGAGCTCCCGTCTCTAGTTCCAGCTCCTGCCAACCTAGCAGTTCAAGAGCAAGAAATTGCAAGTAGATAAATAGGGACCACTTCGGTGGGAAGGTGACAGTGTTCCGTGCGCCTTGGTGTTTAGTCATGCCGGCCACATAACCACGGAAACGTCTTCGGACAGCGCTGGCTCTTCGGCTTTGAAACGGAGATGAGCACCGCAACGCTAGAGTCGGATTCGACTGGCTTTCGAGCAAGGGAACCTTTACCTTCACCATTAAAATGTGCCTATATCGGGCCAAACTGCCAGTCTGAACACAACCAATGACTGGCATCTGGGGACCACAGATTCCACAGCAGACCAGTTTGCCATTTGTCATCCACGTGAAAATGTGGGGAAACTGAAGCCAATTATGGCATCTTGGTGCATGTCCTTCTGCATTTAGAAACGTAATTCAATGTTTTTTTAAAAAAATGGTACATACTGAGACACCCAGTAGATAAGCTCAAACCCATCTGTCATAAAAATGTCTTTCGCAGCACTCTTCCTAGGTATTTCTAAGAAGTAAAGTCCTTGCCAAATACAAGGTCTAGAAACATTCATTCAAAAATACAACAACTGAGATTCTCAGAATCTCTGCATTTTGTTTCAGATGCTGTGTCTAGTTGTGGTTGATCGTGACTATCAAGAATTATAACATGCCAATCCCAATGTTCACAGTAGTACACCAAATTTATTAACATCATCCCTTGTATTTAATGGACAGTTCATCAGATACGTTCCAGACTTATCAACTGTAGGATTACCTGACTGCATCATTATTTTACTGACAGAACGGCTCTCCCACACAGGATCTAGTATCTGTAGGCTAATGGGGGTAGGTCTGCTGTTGACATTCTGCAAAGGGAGGATGCAGATTAATACCCCTGCCTACTTGATCAGAAAGCCTCTCAGAATACATCCTCCCAAGGAAAACAGCCTCCTTGTTCATTTGCATGGATTAAGTGGAAAAGGTTTATGATGAAACTGGCCCAGTTGCAAAACGGTGCTAAACATGTTCAGTCGCTAAACATGTTCAGTCGCACAGTCGAGTCCGACTCTTCGCGACCGCATGGACCAGATCACATAATGATTGTGTCCCCATTTTATCACGTGATCTGGTGTGATAAAATGGGGACACAATCATTATTACAGCAGTGTTTAAGGTACTGGCTTTAAATGCTGTATGAATTGGAATTTGGGTGACATTGGTGGTTAAGTTGCAATGTGAACCCTAATGGTTGTGTGAGTGTATATGAGTATGGTTGTGTGAGTGTATATGAGTATGCTTGTAGATCACCGAATGATTGCACCTTAATTTCGTTGTACTATGTACAATGACAATAAAGTATATTATTATTATTATTATTACAAAGACCTGATTTCCTTTTTATGTTGTAAAAAGTGGCTAAGTGGCTAAGTGCAAGCCTTACATACACAAGGTCCTAGGTTCATCCCCAGACCCCTTCAGTTATTTATTTTTATTTTATTTAACCTTAGACTTGGTATACCGCCCTAACCCTGGAGGGTCTCTGGGCGGTTCACATAGTGCGTATTTAATCACACTGAGACCTAACTAGGGCCACACATATTTCTGGGGCGGGGACAGCCTACCGGCACCCAGGTGGTGGATCTTCTTATTGTTTCTGGGTCGGCTCGGCGTCTTCTTTCGGCAGGCTCTGAAGTTCTTTTCCCTGGCGGCAGTCTCCGGTGGCTTCCTGGGCGGCCGAGGCAGGACCACGCAAGCGCACGCTTCATGCTTGCTTCCAGCGTCGGCTCTGTCCAGGAGGCTCTGCCGCGCCCCGCTTGCACTCCGTCGCTCGCTTTCCCGGTCTCTGCCTTTAGACGTCATCAGCCGCACACGTTCTTCTTTTGCTGGCCACCAGGGGTTGCTCGACCGCGTCCACAATCACTGCTTCGCCGCCGCTGATGATTCTCACTCTGCTGCCGTCTCTCGCTCTCTCTCTGCTGCCGTCTGCGCCATTCTCGCTCCGCCGCCACACACCACACACCATTTAAGGAGGGTGCCCCCTACCCATCTAAGGGCAGGTACCCATTTCTCTACTCGCTATTTTTTAGGTGTTATTTTTGCTTTCGAGCCGCTGGGTGGGCGGGAGCTGGGACTAAGGGTCGGGAGCTCACTCCGACCACGGTGGTTCTCGAACAGCCAAAATGGCTGTTCATAGATGTTATTACAGCAGGCGTTTTACCGCCTGCACCACCGCAGAGGGAAGGTCAGGAAAGACCACTCACACTCCCAGTCAGAACGGACACTCTTTGAGGCCGCCTTGCACTGAATCAGAGCATCAGTCCCTCAAGATCAGAATTGTCTACTCAGATTGGCCGTGTGGCTCTCCAGGATCTCAGGTGGAGGACTTTTGCATCACCTACACCTGATTCTTTTCTGAAGGTGCTGAGGATTGAATCTTGGAAATTCTGCACACCAAGCAGATACTCTACCACTGAGCTGCTGCCAGACAGGTAAATAGTCTATGTACATACATACATACATAGACTTTTATTGGCATAACACAGCAGCAACAAACCTTAGATTGTGGGGAAAGGGCACTCTGTGCATGCGCAGAGGGGGTGCTGCTAGTTATTATTGCAGGAGTTTGCATTTCTATCTAATCTGTCTGATTTTCAAGGCAAGAGTTGTTCAGAGGTCTATGTAAAGCAGATTTGTCTGTTTATACATCTCTTGTACTTTGTACTCTTTTCTAAGACAGTGGGGACTATTCCACAACCCCCACATATAGATCTATATTTCTTTGCGCCTAACTACGCTTACGAAATCTGCTTTTATGGAGACAAGAGAGTCTAAGAAAAGGTCTACAGCACAAACTTCAGCTCTCATTAAATCCCCTTCCTTTCTTTTGAATACAATGCCAGGTGTAAGAGTTCAGGGTCTGTAGAGAAAGGCTAACATAACAAGGTATGGCTTAAAACAACTTTAATGTAAGCAGCAACTAAACCATTTTGTACAGCCGTCTCTAAGCCTTGTTCTGGAATTAAGGTCATGTGGTTTCAGAGCAAATCCACCAATTCCTTAAAACTGTAAAATATAAGGGAATGCCTTTGAAGTGTAGATACTATCGCTCCAGCTGGTACACCTTGCAATTTTGTTTGCTCCCATGTGCACCCAACCCTACTGAACTCAGCCACCGGATGATTCAGCCGCTCACCACATGCCCTGAACCTCCTACACCTGCGCTTACATCTTTGCCCACAATGCAAATTAAACCCACTTTGTTACTCAGTCTTTCCTGCTCTTCTTTGCATGGTGTGCTGTGGGAAGATCTCCGTCCCTCCATCTAGACCACACTCATCTCTGCCATTCCCCCTCTAGCTCTCAGAGGCCCTATCGAGCTAGTTTTGGGTCTCTGAGGCTAGGGAGGGGGCACCTGCCATGTCCCCGGCAGCTCAGCCCGACAGAGGCCTGGGGCTTCCACGTTTCTCCATACCTTCCAAAATCCTACTGGTGAAAAAAGGGATGCCATAGTTTTACAAATAGACAATGGCATCTCTTTCTTTTTCCTTCCAAAAATTTGTAACACACACACCAAGAAGCACAATGCCCCAACTCCTCCTTCCACTGCAGTTTGTCAAAGGCACTGATTGGCCTGCTGTGTTCATCTACAAGAGTCTTGTATGCAGTAGCTTCTGGAACAAGGGTGTGTGCTAAGACCAGCTTCAACTTTGGGGGTGTGTGGTTGGACTCCTGCAGGGCTGGCTCCAGTTTTTGATGGGCTCTGGGCAGAGAGTGAGGTTGCCAGGCATCTCCACTTGCTTCCTCAACCGCACTGGGAGGTAGGGCTGCCAACTTTTAGGGTTCCCAACTCTAAGCCCCAGGGTGCAGACTGGGGAGGGGTTTTTGGGAGAGGGCAGGGGCCCCATCAGGGTATAATGCCACATATCCACCCTCCAGACTGGCCATTTTATCCAGGTGAATTGATCTTGGTAGCCTGGAGATCAATTGTAGGAGTGGGAGTTCCCCAGGTGCCACCTGGAGATTGGCAACCCTAGGAGGCTGAAAATGTCCCAGTATGACGACTGCTCTACAGAGGACAGAGATCAGTTCTCCTAGAGAAAATGGCTGCTTTGGAGGGTGGGTGAGGAACAGCTAGAAAGATAGACAACTGAGTTTCAGGACCTGGTGAACAGGAAGGTAATATATAGCCCTGGAGCCAGGGTTGCCAGCTCTGGGTATGGAAATTCCTGGAGATTCTGGGGGCAGAGCCTGGGGAGTTCATGGTTTGGGGAGGACCTTAGCATGGTGTAATGCCACAGAACCCACCTTCCAAAGCAGCCATTTCCTCCAGGGGAACTGGTCTCTGTAACCTGGAGATCAGTTATAATTCTGGGAGATCTCCAGCTACCGCCTAGAGGTTGGCAGTCCTATCTGGAGCTGAACAGTCCAGTGTTGTTGGGAAAGGGGGAAAACCCTGAATATCAGGCCATGACTGTCTGCATTACAGACTGAGGTTTCAGCTGAGGGCATACTGACATTAGAAATGCATAGTGGTTCCCTCGTTTTTCAATAGCATGAAGCCTTACTGGCAAGCCCAATCTCAGAACTAACTAGAGAGAGTAAAGGTAAAGGTAAAGGTAAAGGTTCCCTTGCTCGAAAGCCACCGCAGCTCCACAACTAGAGAGAAGTAGGTTAAAAAAACAATTAAGGAAGTAGGATCTCATCAGCCTGATGTTCAAAATAATCGGGGCTCGCAGCAACAGGAAAGACACATCGCTGCATATTTTCAAAGACATGGTACAAAACAAAGACCAGGCCTTCGGGTTTCAAAAGTGACCCGGTTCGGCTTCCCGTTTGCATTTTGCAGTGATACCAGCTAGGGAGTAGGGTGCCCTCCTTAACCACACTGCAGTAGCTCCTGTAGGTGTAGGTGTGCCTTGAACAGCAATTATATCTGCCATTTCTGGTGGTCAGAAAACTTCACAACTGGAGAAGTGCTTAAACCAGTCCGGTGAAATAATACATTCATAAGAAGAACCTGTGGGGAGGATTTTATATGGTAGAGACAGGCACAGCAACTCTCCACCAGTGCTTGATGTCACGTCCAGGAAAAAACCCAGAAGTGATGTCATGACATCAGGGTCAACATTCTAGAATTTACTCCAAGGCCCTTTCTTAGAGTTGCCAGCCTCCACATGAGGCATGGAGACCTCCTGCTTTTACGACTGATCTCCAGACGGAGAATGGCTGCGTTGAAGGGTGGACTCTATGGCATTGTACCATGCTGAGGCCTCTCCCCTCCCCTCTCCAAACCCCGCCCTCTCCTGGATCCATCCCAAAGTCTCCAGGTATCTTCCAACCCAGAACTGGCAACCCTACCCTTTCTGCGCTCTCTTTTTAATCCACGTTCACCACAGTGTCCTCCAAACAATTCTGCACTAAAATTGAGTTCAACCTTCTTTTTATCCCGGGGTTTCCCCCCATTCCGCATTATATTACCTCCCTTCAGTGGCCAGCCCAGTTTCAGCCTGCTGTTGCCCTGGGTTATTTGGATGCTGTTTTGCCACGGACTTAAATCGCCTCGATTCGAATATTGAGAAAATCCAGAGTGGCAGGCAAATGCAGGAAAGACCTAAATTGTAATCACTTCTGGTTTCTCTGGAAATGATGTTGCTCCCCACATTTCCTTCTGTTTCCCTCTTGTCAGCTTTTGGAGCACCAGTAGGGAAAAGAGGGAACAGTTACTCCCAGAAGGTTTCCTTCTATAGTGGGAGAACTGGACCCTTACATGGCATTGTTGTTGTTCAGTCGCACAGTCGAGTCCGACTCTTTGCGACCCCATGGACCAGATCCCGCCAGGCCCTCCTGTCTTCCGCCGTCCTCTGAAGTTGGCTCAACTTCATGTTCGTTGCATCTATGACACTGTCTAACCATCTCATCCTTTGCCGTCCCCATCTTCTTTGACCTTCAATCTTTCCCAGCATCAGGGTCTTCTCCAGTGAGACGGGCATACTGGAGCCAATAACAAAATGTTGGGAAACATGGAGGATAGGTCTATCAGTGGCTACTAGCCATGGTGAATAAAGGGAACCTCCACATTCAGAGGCAGTCAGCCCCTGAACCCAGTGCCAGTGTCCTGGTGTTAGACCTCCAGAGAAACTGGTTGGCCACTGTGTGAGACAGGAAATTGGACTAGACGGACCGCTGGTCTGATCCAGCAGGGCTCTTCTTATGTCCTTATTCCAGTTATTTTGCAGGATTGTGTCATATTTGTTAGATACCATAAGAAATCTTCTCCAAGACTGAAATGAAACGAATGGATAAATTAAAATATTTGTTTTACTACATGATTAGAATAACACCTGATTTTAAAAGAAAATGTGAATGAATGAGGTGTCATTAGCCACCTGCAGGCTTTCTTTTAAAAAATTGAGGTTTATTATAGGACCTTCATGTACAGTAGCTGAAAGCTGGAGGAGCAAAAAACGTAACGAGAAATCTTTTTGGAGAATGCTTAGCGATGCCAACCCCAGGTGGGGCCTGGAGATCTTCCAGTATTATACTTGATCTCCAAACGACAGAGATCAGTTCACATGGAGAAAATAGCTGCTTTGGAAGGTACACTCTATGTAGGACATTATACCCTGCTAAGGTCCTTCCCCTCCCCTCCCCAAACCCCATCCTCCCCAGTCTCCACCCCCAAATCTTCAGGAATCCCCTAACCCAGAGTTGGCAACCCCAACTGAATGCACTATAGCAGGCATGTCCAGGGGTCATTTTGTAGAAAAAGAGGTGCCGGAGCTCATTAGCATAACTTATTAGCATAACTTATTTGCATATGCCACACCCCGTGACATCACTGGAAGTGTGTCAGAAGGCAACACCCACCGCTCAGGCTCCACTGGACTGTTTTGGATTGCTAGCTATTGGGGGGGGGGGTGCAGATCTGTCCTCGCAGAGGAGGGAAAGCTTGTACCTGAATAAAACTTGGTCTTAAAGATGTCACTGGACTGTTTTGGACTGGGGGGCCGGGGGGAGTTCTGCAACTTACCTGTCTGCTTCTTTCTCTGACTGAGGGCTGCTGGGAGCAGGGGGTGGGGCTTGTTGCATGTGCCCGCCCCCTGGGCTCTTTATTGCTGGAGCTCCGTTCCTGTGCGCTCCTGCAGGAAATGACCCCTGGTTGTTGAAGATTTTCTGGGCTGTATGGCCATGGTCTTGGCATTGTGGTACCTGACACTTTGACACAGAAAGTACTCCATCTTTCTGTGTTATACCTCTGAGGATGCCAGTCACAGCTGCTGGTGAAATGTCAGGTACCAGAATGCCAAGACCACAGCCATACAGCCTGGAAAATCTACAACAACTAATGCTACTAGGTCACCTGAGAAGAAGAAGGAGGAGGAGGAGGACGAGGACGAGGAGGACGAGGAGGACGAGGTTGGATTTATACCCTGCCCTTCACTCGGAGTCTCAGAGCAGCTTACAAACTCCTTTCCCTTCCCCTCCCCACAACAGACACCCTGTGAGGTATGTGGGGCTGCTGAAAAAGATGGGTAGCCAGACCAAACTGCTACAAGGTGAGCTCCAGTGGCTCAGTTAGCCACTTTGGTGGTGAAGTTATCCACTTTAGTGGTGCAATTAGCCACTTTGAGCTGCCCCTGGGGTCATCACCCCGAGCATTTCCAAGAAGGATAGTTATCTAAACTGATTTGCCACTCAGCCAGCTTCAGTAGAGGATGGGTAGATGGGTGAATGGCCACCAGGCAGGAACGACGATTTCATGGACCGGGATAGCACCTATACTGCTGCCAAGGGAGATGGTTAGCTAAAACTACGGGCTGCAGGGCAACTCTGGAGGTGCTCTGGGCAGGGTGATTAGGCAGACCAACCTGCTGCTGGGCTAGCTCCCCTGGTGTTGCAAGAGGAGGTGATTAGCCATGGATTCCTCCTGCCCCTGGCTCTACCTGGATGCCACCCTCTAAGCCAGTTTGGTGTAGTGGTTAAGTGTGTGGACTCTAATCTGGGAGAACTGGGTTTGATTCCCCACTCCTCCACTTGCACCTGGCTGGATGACCTTGGGCAAGCGATAGTTCTGATAAGAGTTGTTCTTGAAAAAAAGAGCAGTTTCTGTCAAGAGCTCTCTCAGCCCCACCTACCTCACAGGGTGTCTGTTGTGGGGAGGGGAAGGGAAAGAAGTTTGTAAGCTGCTCTGAGACACCTTTGGGTAATGAAGGGTGGGGTATAAATCCAATCTCCTCTTCCTTCTCCTCTAAGCTGAGTTAGTGTGAGGTAGCTCACAGTTTTTTAGCCTCTGGCTTACACATTTTTGTCTTAGCTCAGGAAGGATGGCTCCAGAGCAAACCAATTTATGCAGTAGCCAAACTGCTCACTCACAACATTAATGCCAGTAGCTCACAAAGTAGAATTTTTGCTCCCAAGACTCCACAGCTTAGAGGGAGTATTGCTTGGCACCCCTTGCACTTCTAGGGAGACTAGTTAGTCCAACTGAGCTACCTCCAGGTCAGACCCCCTGGCACAGTTAAGGGATTGCCGGGTTAAAGTAAGCAGCCACAGGACAGGTTCTTTTGACGCTATTCTGGAGAGGTATTACTTGTAACAAGATGTCACCAGGCCAGCTCCCCTGGTGCTGCAAGGAAACATGCTGCATCCAGCCCAGTTCTTCTGGTGCTGCTAAAGTGGGTGGTTAGTTTGCCTGAGCCATTGCTCATCTTCTGCAGCTCTTGTGCTGTGCTGGGACTTTTTCCTGACTCCAGCACTTGCTTGGCAATTCAAGAATACCTGTCTTTCCACTCCATGGGTGGCAACATATGCATCTCTACCCGACCTCCTCCCTGGCACCCCCAGATGCCACCAAAGATGCAGCCAGGACAGGCTGCTCTCCTGATACTGCCAAGGATGGGGAAGGAGGGTAGTGACTCAGGCTGAACTCTCACAGGGCCAGTTCCCAGGGTGCTGTTAAGAAGAACGGTTTGCATGGCCAACTGCCACCAGGAGTTCCACTGAAACTCACCATTTGCTTAGGAAAAGGGGAAGAGGCCCCACTATTGAGGTACTGGCTAGAACATTGGAGGGGTGTTGGGGGGCAGGACAAGTGTGAGGAAGGAGGAATTCTCAGGTCCGGTCCATCTGGATGTTAGTTTCAACCAGAGGTCTCAGTGTGCTGCTAATATGCGGATGGTGAGTTTAAAGAAAAACATTCCTCATCCAGGATTCCTGATGCGTCTTCATTTCTGATGTCTCCAGTGAGAAGGGTGAACTCCTGTCACGGATCTTGAAATCCGAAGAATTTCAAAATACCCTGGAGGTGGGAGCAATTGTCCAGTGGACGGGTCCAGCTCCCAGGGGGTACAAAGCAGTTGACGTTCTCAATCCGAGCTGCCACTGGGCCCCCTCCCTGGTGGTGCAAAGCGGGCGAGTTGGTCAGCCTGAGCTGCCACTGTGCCCCTTTGCTGGTGGTGCAAACAAGTAAGTCAGTCAGTCTGAGCTGAAACTGGGCCCTCTCCCTGGTGGTGTGAAGCAGGTGAGTCAGTGAGTCCAAGCTGCCACTAGGCTCTGTCGCTGGTGGTGCAAAGCAGGTGAGTTACTTAGTCCAAGCTGGCACTGTGCTCTCTCCCCGGCTGAGCAAAGCAGGCGAGTCAGTCAGTCTGAACTGCCACTGCGCCCCTCGCTGGTGAGGCAAGGCGGGTGAGTGAGTCAGTCAGAGCTGCCACTGGGCCCCCTCCCTGGTGGCGCAAAGCAGGAGAGTCAGTCAGTCTGCACCACCAGGGTGGCGGCTCAGTGGCAGCTCAGACTGACTAACTTGCCTGCTTTGCACGACCAGCAAGGAGGTGCAGTGGTAGCTCAGACGGACTAACTCTCCCACTTTGCACCACCAGGGAGGGGGCCCAGTGGCAGCTCTGACTGACTAACTCGCTTGCTTTGCACCACCAGGGAGGGGGTGCAGTGTTACTTGGTCTGAACTCCCACTGGCAGGTGAGTCAGTCAGTCCGAGCTGCCACTGGGCCTTCTCCCTGTCTGAGCTTCCACTGAGCTCCCACCGTGCTGCTGCAAAGCTGGTGAGTCATTCAATCTGCACCACCAGGGAGCGGCCCCAGTGGCAGCACAAGACTATCCTTGCTGTTCTAATTGCTCTTGATCAGGGGTCATTTCGTAGAAAAAGAGGTGCAGGAGCTCATTAGTGTTAGATCGCTGCTAACAAAGGACCAGAGAGTGATTTCAGCAAGTGATTCAGCTTTATTGAAGTAACGAACAAGCACTTGAACGCATTCATAACCAGAACAACTTAACATTGGGAGCTAGGCTCCTTTTAAACATTACCGGGCTAATATAGCCACGCCTATTTACATTAAACAACCAATGAGGTTGTGCGGATAAGGACCAATGAGTGTTTTTCCCACTCATGGAATTAGTCCTGCCGTGATTGGTCACTGTTCAGGAACAACCAATAGTGTGTGAGCACTGAAGGAGCCTTGGCTGGCTCGAAGCTTAACAAGGGAGGTGAATGAGGCGATTCATATAATACATTTCAATACATTACAATTAGCATAACTTATTAGCATCACTTATTTGCATATGCCACCCTCCCTGACATCACTGGAAGTGTGTCAGAAGGAAACACCCACCGCTCAGGCTCCACTGGACTGTTTTGGATTGCTAGCTATTGGGGAGGGGGGAACGTGCAGATCTGCCCTCACAGAGGAGGGAGAGCTTGTACCTGAATAAAAATTGGTCTTAAATGTGCCACTGGACTCTTTTGGATTGCTAGCTGTGGGGGGGAGGGGAATGCACAGATCTGCCCTCACAGAGGAGGGAGAGCTTGTACCTGAAGGTGGGCTGTGGGGGGGGGCTCTGCAACTTACCTGGCTGCTTCATGCTCCTTGTGGCCCAACTGAGGGCTGCTGGGAGCAGGGGCATGTTGCATGGGCCCGCCCCCTAGGCTCCTTACTGCCAAGAGCTCCACTCCTGTGCGCTCCCACAGGAAATGACCCCTGCTCTCAATGTTTCCTGATGCTGTGCCAACTCTTGTATTCCTGAAACAAAAAATGGGGAAGAAGTCCAATTAGCCATGTTAAAAGTGTGCTTGGACAGGAAAGCTTATACCTTGAAGAAAACTTTGTTGGTCTTAGAGGCAGGGCCATAGCCGGGATTTTTTGGTTTGTGGGGCAAATATTTTTCTAGTCGGGCACCCTTTATGCTTATACTTATACTTAAAAATAATTTAAAAAAAAGTCATTTATCACTAAAAAATGTTGCATGTTGGATTCTAAATGGTACTTTCCATCTATTACCCTTTCTTGATTTTTTGTATCTCTTTTTTCACACTCTTTTTCACAGGTTTTCTCTTCTCAGTTGCTTCCTATTTTTTCCTCCCCTTTTGGCTTTTCCAATTTCCAGCTCGTAATTATGCTCCAGTAATTATTCAGTCTCCTAATTCCGTTTCAGTCACAACAGTTACATTTTCCCTTTGCACTTCTCTGTCTTTATTAAAGCTTTGGACTATCTTTTCCTCTCCCCTCCTCAGAGGCACTTTCTCCAGCCTTCCTACTATCTGCCCCCCTTCATAGTCATACGCCCCTTCAGTTTCGTTGTGCCCCAAACTTCCAAGCAGCCTGTTCTTCTGGGCAGAGCACCACAATCTTCCCTGCTCCAGTTATCTTACCGGTCCTTTCTAGGCACCACATCCTCTTTCCATGCCTAGGCGGCCAACTGTATCAGTGGCACAGTCCTTTTTCCTGTCTGGGGCAGGCTTGGAAAGCAACTTCAATTAACAAGTTTCCTCTGATCAGGAACTGGGAGTGTCTTGCTCAGTGGTTGTAGCTCAACTTGAAACTATGGCCACTTCCACACTGTCAATTTCGTCACTCTTTTGTCCCTATTGATCCCCCCCCCGCTTTTCTACATGTGTTTTGCTCCCTCTGGGACTACTAGAGAGAGCAAAACATTTTTTGGGGGGGAGGACCCTGAAGCAATAGGGACAATCGAGTGACAAAAATGACAATGCGGAAGTGGCCTATGGCTCAGATTGTGAATGGGGAGGGAGAGAAGCTGAAGGGACAGCGGCTCGCCTTCAAGCACACAACCTGGAGGGAGCCACAGCCGACATTCCCCAGGTCCAGAACAGTTCTTGCAGCTGAGGACCTGATCACTTTACCCCCCCCAAAAAAAAAACCCAGCAAGAGAGAGGCAAAGGAGTCTCCGTAGAATGCAGCTGGGCCCTGCCGGCTCCTCATTCCCTGGGGAGAGGCGTGTGCACAAAGGGAAGACCCAACACGCCAGCCATTCCCGTAGGGAACAGGCAGGCCACTTGGAGATCAGGGAAAGTGTACGGCCGCCCCTCTCCCTTGCAGGAGGTGAGGGAGAGGGGTGACTCTTGGCTGCATACCTTCCTTGATCTCCATGCCGCAATTCGCCACTTGAAGATCAGGTGGGGGCAGCTGCCCCATTAGAAAAACAGCATTTAAGGGAAGCCAAATTGCGGCTTGGAGATCAGGGGATGTGTGCAGCCCCCCCCTCCGCTGCCAAGGACCACCATGGGTACCTGGAGAAAGATTCCACCTGCATCCCCCCCATAGGACCCTGATCCAAATCATGCATCTAATTTTGTAATTTTATATTTGTATACATATATATGTGCACCAGTATAGGATATACCTTGCATCTGATGAAGTGGGCTGCAGTTCAAAAACTTCATGTCAGGATAAATCCGTAGTAAGTCAATCAGTAAGAAATCTATTTAAGTTTACCCTTCTAGAGCCCCAATCACACGTGCCAGAAAACACGGGGGGAAAGTGTGGCTGTTTGCCCCAGAGCAAAGTAAAGCACGGCAGCCTGATCACACATCCCGTCTAGTTCCCGTGGTTAGGCCGTTAGGTGCCAATCACATGGCTATCCTGAAGCGGTGCAGTGCGATCACACTGGCAATTGCTAGGCGCCGCTTCCATGGCAAATGGGAATTCCCCCCCCTCACCGACGTTTGCGCATGTGCCATTGGGCGTTTGTGCGCATCCTGTGGAGACTTAAAAAAAAACCCCATCCAGTTTGCGATGGGACATGGACGGGTGCCAGATGCCACAGGATTCAAGCAGAAACGCGATCAGACACCCCCCTTGCCCCGCGGTTTCCGGAAACTAGTGGGCTTTCTGCAGTATTTTTTTACTCTGCATCTTCAGCGGGAAGCCACGGGTTAGCCACAGGTGCACTACGCTTCCCAGATGTTGTGGTGTGATCGCACACTGAAAATACGCCTGTCATTCGTGTCTTTAGCGCGGCAACTTCTCCGTGTGAACGAGGCCTACATCTACCTAATACAAAAGCAGGGGGAAATTGATTGTGTAGAGGTGCTGGAAGAGAAGTACTGGGATCACTGGGATTGATTTTGTTGACCTATTTTTTTTAAAGAAAACCTGTCATTTCTCAAACAACATGAAGCTTAATACCTACAGTAGCAAAGGAGCATTGACAAAGGGATATTAAATGTCACACCCATACAATCAGAACAACCCACAGGCTGAACAGTGTTTAAAATGTAATTGACTCTAATTAAGGAAGGGGGGAGTTCTAAGTTCTCTTGCGCACCTGTAACCACTAAGACAGATCAACATCACATTACCATGCATGTAAAGGGGTGTGTGGCATCCTTTTACTACTTTAATAGATCATGGGGAAATATTAACTCTCTCTTCTGTTCATAATATTAACAAGGGTTTACTGCTACAGTACTATTAAGTAAGTTCTGAGTCATTAGCAAAGGATGAGAAGGAGCAGAAATAGATGGGGGGAGGGAGAAAAATTAGAAGAGGTGGGGGTAGCAATGAAGGCAGATCATGAATGAAAGGGGGCAAAAGGAGAAAAGTGTGGAAAAGCAGAAAAGAAATTAAGAAAAGAAGAAAGGTTTTATTTTCTACAACACATCAACAGGCCTACCCTTTTGCAAGATCTGAATGAGCAAACGAAGCTATGGAGCTGGGTGGTAGGAAAGGAAGTGAAACAGCTTCACTGGCTCCCAGTCTGTTTCTGAGTTCAATTCAAGGTTCTGGTTATGACCTTTAAAGCCCTCACAACCTGGGACCAATGTTCCCTCTAAGGTGAGTTAGTGTGAGCTAGCTCACAGTTTTTTAGCCTTCAGCTCAGACATTTTTGTCTTAGCTCAGGAAGGAGGGCTCCAGAGCAGACTAATTTATGCAGAAGCCACATTAAAGCTCACAACTTTAATGCCAGTAGCTCACAAAGTAGATTTTTTGCTCACAAGACTCCAAAGCTTAGAGGGAACATTGCCTGGGACCCTCATATTTGAAGGGCTATCTCTTTCCATATATCTCTGTGCACCAACTATGTTAATCAGGAAGCCATCTGTTGGCTATCCCACCACTTACGGTGGTCTGTCTGGCACTGATGAGAGCCTGAACCTCTTCCACCATGGGTCCAGTTCTGTGGAATGGGCTCCCTGAAGAGGAGACAGGGGAACTCTCCCTGGGGATTTTCAGGAGGTGGTGTAGCTATATTATAAAGCAGCTTCATTGACGTGGTTAAGAGAATGGATTACCCTAGAAAACCCCAGGATTTTAGCACTGGAGGGACATGACTTAATGTTGGGATGGCATGCATTCGTATGGTATGGAAAAGCTGAGGTTCATAAATACTTTAAACAACACCTTGTTAGAAGAGCACTGCTAAAGGTATGGGAAGAAATGAAAACGCTTTTCTATACCAAAATACCAAAATGGGTTTCACCATTAGAAACATTCACTGACCCAAATCTATTTCAAAGAAGGGCATTGTTAAAATACAAGGATCTTCTGGATGTCAAAAATAAATTAAAATCATTAGAAGCTATTAAAAAACAGAAAGCTGACTTAAATTGGTGGGTAAGTGTACAAACAGAATCAAGATATACCAAAGATTTTAAAAACCCAGGTTTTTATTCAAAAACAATAGAAATTGAAAAAGTATTGTTATATACTGAGGGAAAAATGATCAAAGAACTGTACTTAATAATGTTGGAAAATAAAACACAAGATGAAATAATTAAAAACTGTATGGTTAAATGGGCACAAACCTTAGGTCATAATATTGATTTAGATCAATGGTTACGGGTATGGAAAACAAATGTAAAAATTACCAAAACAGTTTCATATAAAGAAAATATTTATAAAATATTTTATAGATGGTATATGACTCCAGATATTCTAGAAAAGTGTTACCCTGATCTATCAATTGATTGTTGGAAATGCAAAACGTCTGCTGGTACATTTTTCCATATGTAGTGGACTTGTGATAGAGTTAAAAAGTATTGGTCTTGGATCCACAAAATTTTACAAAAAATGTTAGAAGACTCTTGAGAGACCCTTGGACTGCAAGAAGATCAAATCAGTCAATCCTCAAAGAAATCAACCCTGACTGTTTCCTGGAAGGCCAGATAATGAAACTGAAGCTCAAATACTTTGGCCACCAAATGAGAAGGGAGCACTCACTGGAGAAGACCCTGATGCTGGGAAAGATTGAAGGTCAAAGAAGACGGGGACGGCAAAGGATGAGATGGTTAGACAGTGTCATCGATGCAACGAACATGAAATTGAGCCAACTTCGGAGGACGGCGGAAGACAGGAGGGCCTGGTGGGAGCTGGTCCATGGGGTTGCGAAGAGTCGGACTCGACTGTGCGACTGAACAACAACAACTTTAAATAAGACTGTCTTGTACATTTCATCTAGAAGCTTCTCTTTGATTTTCTTGGTGTAGTCATTCAGTGGTCATTTTTCTTCTTCAAATGCTTGCTTAACTTTCAGAAGACCTCTTACACCTAATTGTCTTGGTACGTAAAGATGATCAACATTACTTCTAGGGTGTGGTGAGTGAAGTATTGCCATTATCTTGTGAATTTTGCAATCTATTGCTTCTAATTCCTTATTTCTGCTTCTTCTTTTTATTAGCATTATTAGTTGAAACACGAGCACAACACTGACTTGTTTAAAGTGTCATATATTCAACCCATTTTAGTGAAATATTAACAGACTATATTACCTGAAAAAGTTTTGGGAACCTAGTTTTGTATTGCTTCTGTTAGGGACCTATGTGTCTCTCAAGCCATATTTCCCTTATTAGGAAGATGGCTATCACTGAAACTTTAATAAAACTCAAGGAAACCTGGTATCTTGTAGGATCCTGATGTCCAGGCTATCTTAGTCACTTAATAGCCAGCAGCAGGATTCTTTTATTAAGTTTACAGAAATGTATTGCCACAAAAGGCAGCATTAGGAAAACACCACATTGAGCTTTATAGTGCACATAAACAGGCTCATAAATGCAAGGACTCCTCATCACCCCCATGCAACCAAGCCCATCTTCTGGAGCAGATAAAAGAGCTGAGTTTCAAGACACAAATCCAGAGGTTTACTTTCCTGACACTTGCCTTCTTCTAGACTACCTGGTGCCTTCTCTCCATCAATGACTTGCTAAGATGTTTCTCCAAGTTGGCAATAAACCTCTGGGAGATAGAAGACAAGACTTCAGTTCAAGGACTGTGGCTGGCTTTGGAACCAGTGGAATTAGCAGTGAAAGATGCTTCAACCCCATGTTAAGGGGCTACAGAAGCCTCAGTGAAGGCAGGCTAAGTTTTGGAAGTGGGAGTCTTTACCATCTGTCTGAAGGTCGTAGAGGCAGCCAGCATATAAGTGGAGGCTTGTGCAAAGAATTTTGTGGCTTTGGAGCCGGACCTTATAGCTTTGGTGGAGAATTTGGTGGCTCTTTTGGTGGAGGACATGGAGACAGATTTGGTGGCAGATCTTTTAGCGGCCCTGGAATCCAGCCCATCCAAATATATGCAGCTTTCCTCCAGCCGTTCCATATTTATCTAGATCTACACTTGAAACAAGTGAAACATCAAGAAAAGGAACAGATCAAGCATCTCAACAACCAATTTGTATCCTTCATAGACAAGGTGAGATGTCAGGAAAGGAAGTCATGCCATCTGTGTATTTATTTCAATTCAATTTTTGGTACTGCATGCTTAAGCGGATATTTATCCACAGGACTTAAGAGCAATTTATGTATAATTTGTGTACTTCCTTTTTATTAAAACATGCCCAAAGAGGTTTCTCACAGAGATCACAGATTCCTGAAGCTAAAATGCAACAATCAAATGCCATAATAAAAATATATGATAACTAAAAATAAAACAGGAGTACAAAATTTAGCAACCAAGTGAATGTGTCACCAAAGTCCTATAGTGGAGTGTAGACATAAAAATGACACATAACATGCTATTCATAAAACGCTTGTTGGAAGAGGAATGGGTTGGATCCAGCTAGATTTTTCACTCAGTCACATCCCGTTCCCTTCTATACTGCCACCCCCACCACACATGGCTTTTCTTTGTGGAGGTCCCATGATTCTCAGCATAGCCTTTTTGAGTGGTCAAAGAGGATGCCTCCTCCTTTTTTTTACTAGCAAGCAGAAAAACTGGTTGAAGCTAACTCAAGGTCTTCACAAGTGGTCTAGAGATATAAAATGATGATGCTTAAGGAGCCTCTAGAGGGAGTTCTATAGCTGTGATGCAACCATACAGAATTTTGCACATATTGACTCCGATCCAGCAAGACAGAGCTGAAGGTGTAAACTGTCTTCCACATGCATTGCCTTTACACACCAGGGCGTGCATATCACACAAGGCATATTTGGGGTTACCCTTGAAGAGAGGTCAGAAGCTGCTGCTAGTGCAGAAGGCTGTAGCTAGACTGCTGGCCAGGGCTACCTATTGGGAGCGTGTGACCTCGATATCGCAGCAATTACACAATGTACGAATCCACTTCCGAGCCCAGTCAAGGTGTTGGTTTAGACTTTCAAAACTGGACATGGCTTGGGACCAGGTTATCTGAAGAACTATCTTCTTCCATATGTTTCTGCCTGGAAACTAAGATCACAAGGAGAGGCCCTCCTGACAGTCCCATCAATCAAAGAAGCTCATTTGCTGGGTACACAAGAGGGGACCTTTTCAGTGGCAGTTACACGCTTATGGAACAACCTCCCAGGGAGGTGTGCCTGGGCCCCTCACTTTCTATCTTCAGGAGACAATTGGAGATGGTTTTATTTAGGACTGAGTTTGGTTAAGTTTAGTGGCTGTTCTGAGTAGGGATTTTAAATTTTGGTTTTATGTTTTTAATGCCTTTCATTTTTTGTGTGTATTCTCTCTCTCTCTCTGTCTGTCTGTGTGTGTGTGTGTGTGTGAACGCTTGTGAGCCTGGAAGTCATAGTTGACTTCTGGTGACCCTTAATGGGGCTTGGACGTTTCAGAGAAGTGGCTTGCTGTTGCCTGCCTCTGCATCTCGACTCTGGTATTTGCTGGAGGTCTCCCTTCCAAGTACTCGCCAGGGTCGACCCTGCTTAGTTTCTGAGATCCGATGAGATCCGGCTTGCCTGGGCTATCCAGGTCAGGGCATGCTTCTCATTTGATGTGCTTTATGTTTGTGAAGCTCTGTGAGGAAGAAAGGCAGCTAATAAATGTTTTAAATCAACACATAGATACTGATCTGACTGGACGCACCTTTTAACGTGAATGGGGTTGCCCCTTTATATCCTAGGTTATGAGTTTTTATATAAATGTAATAAATTTATCTAAACTACTTGCTCATAATGGCAGCTCTCTCTAAGCCACAGGGCACAAATTAGTCACAAGTCCTAGTGTGGCACTCCAACCACTATACCGCCTGGGATAACTTTTCAGGAGCTTCAGAATGGGGTGCTTCTTTGTAGTGGATGGATGGTAGCATATCTCCTGCAATTGTGTTGGTACCACTTCGGTGGGAAGGTAACAGCGTTCCGTGCGCCTTGGTGTTTAGTCATGCCGGCCACATGACCACGGAAACGTCTTCAGACAGCGCTGGCTCTTCGGCTTTGAAACGGAAATGAGCACCGCAACCCTAGAGCTTTCGAGCAAGGGAACCTTTACCTTTTACCTTTTTTTTCATTCCCTTATGAATACAATTCATGGTACAGTCAGTCATTGTTTATCTGTGACTTTATTTACATGATGGATATGCTGGCCCACGCTTCTTTGTGAGTGTCGTGTGTGTCTGTGTGCTTGCAAGCTTGGAAGTTCTTGGTGACCCTACTGGGGGCTGGGATGTTTTTCAGAGAGGTGGCTTGATTAGCCTGCCTCTGCGTCCCACCTCTGGTATTCCTTGGAGGTTGCCCTTCCAAGTACTTGCCAGGGTCGGCACTGCTTAGCTTTCAAGATCTGATGAGATCGGGCTTGCCTGGGCTATCCAGGTCAGGGCAATGCTGGCCCGCACTTCTGATGTGCATCAAAACATTATATCACATCGGGAACTGGTCCTCTGAAACAGTTTGCCCCCAACTAGTGCCACAGACACAGATTCAAATTAATAATCTTGTAGGTTCATTTCCAAGTCAGCTGTTCAGAGATTCCCATGTGGTTCAAGGCAATGAAGGCTTATTTCAGCACACAGTCAGAAACTGGTTCAGGTTTGGTTCATTTGAATGGAGCCAGTGAATGGCAGTGCAATCCTAAACAGAGTTATACCCAGAGCTATTTTGAGTTCCAGCTGGCTCCAGAGTTGGCCACGCCCAGCAGGAACTCATTAGCATAGTAGGCCACACCCAACAGCAGAAACTCATTGGAATTGGCTACATTAGGGGTGTGTGGCCTAACAGGCAAAGAAGTTCCTGCTACAAGAAAAGCCCTGGGTTTTGACAACAAACAGGGTAAACAGAATAACAAGCAAAAGGTGGGTGTGGCTGGATGACGACACTTCTGGCAACATGGGGGTGTGGCCTAATATGCTAATGAGCTGTGTTGTCAGGGGTGTGGCCTAATATGCTTATGAATTTCTGCTGTTGGGTGTGGTCTATTATGCTAATGAGTTCCTGCTGGACTTTTTCTACAAAAAGAGCCCTGGTTATACCCTTCTAAGCTCACTGATTTGGAAGAGTATAGCTGAGTTTAGCGTGGCACTGTGGGTCTAACTTGTTACAAGTAAGGCTGGAATCCCGTATACAGTTATTTGGAAGTCACTGACGGAAGTGAGGCTTCTACAGAAACATGCACTGGATCGGGTTCAATGTGTCAGGCATAATACATATATTATGAACTATGTATTAAACAGAAATAAACAGATCACAATAGCAAACATGTAGTGCATTTTTAATATGTACCTTTTAAATAAAGTGGATTTCACCCTTTGCACTCACAGGAGTTGCTTTTTGTCCCATCTGCTGACCTCCAGTGCTTTGAGAGAACAAAGTACAAAAAATTAGACAAATAAAAAATGTGAAATAATCCGCCTAGACTCTAGTTTGCACCCAGAGATTTCCTTCTGCTCTTGGAAGAAGTTTTCATCTCACACAAAGGCCACGGTCAGACGTGCCATTTGGTGTGGAGGGGAAGCGAGCCTATTTCCCCCGGTGGAAATTGACATGGCATTGCACAATCAAGCATCCTTTGTAGCTGCGGGCTCAGCCCATCACTGGCTGATCAGACAGCACGTTTGGGCAAGAGGGGTTCCCCCCCCCTTTTGTTTCCCATGCGCATAAACAAGGAATCACACCTCCACACTGAGGGTTCCCCATGGAGTATGCAGTTATGCTCATACTGCTAAGTGAGGGGAAAAAATGGCACCAAGTTGGGATGGAACAAGCAGACCATCCCGACAGCATGAGAGCATGCTTGAGCGATCAGACATAGGAAACTCCATCCATAGCCCATTGGCAAGCATTAGGACCAGACTTTTTCCGATGTCTTTTAACTCTGCTTCCGTGGCAGGGCAACACAGGGTACTGACGGCTGCAGGAACTTTCCCAGATGTTGCTGTCTGATCATGCCCTTTAGATCCGTCAGGCATTCACAGCTGAGTTGGATTTAAAGGCACGTCTGACCACAGCCAAAGAGACTCTTGCTCACAGAAAGGCAGTTAAGCTCATTCAAGGAGTCTTCCGCTCATGGAAGAACTTCTGAGAATGAAAGGCTGCTCTGTGAGTGAAAGAACACCTGAGATCCAATCATATGGTCTGAACCCAGCCTGTTAATTTTATGTGCTCATGATTCACAGAGGTTGGGACCAGTGAGTATAGTCACATAGTTATTTTAAAAAATTAGCTGAATGTTTTTTAAACAATTAATCTGAATTCAATTTAGGTCCAATACACAATTTCAAATTAAGTTCAGGTTCTGATCTGATTCAGGAAAGATAAAAGTTCAGAATTGTAGTTCAGTTTAGCACAGTTTTGGTATCAGCAGGCATCATTGCTTTCAACTGGTTAGCCTCACTGTACTCGGAAGAATGTCTTTGATGGCTTTTTCATCTTCCCAATGGGGTTTCAGGTTGAGTGCTTGGGGAGAAAAAATACTGCTCTGTCCACCTACTTGCAAATTTTACAAGATACTGGAAACATAATTCAAAAGACGCCCCTGGAACCTGTTTTTGAGGATTACATCAGAAACCTGCAAAAGCAAATTGAGCATATGAAAAGCCAGAAAGGACAGCTGCAGTCTGCGCTTCGGTGCTTGGAGTTCAATGTTGAAGACTACAGAGAAAAGTAAGGCAAAAAGCAAATATCTGTTTTGGATTCTTGATTATTCCGGTTGCTCCCAGCCATGCACATTTCTCAGACAAGGCATGAGGACTTGAGGCAACTGAAGCATTTTTCAAAGCTAGTTCTTTTTTATTCCTCACATGGACCTCTATTAATATTTTCCAAAGACTCTTGAGCATGAATGATATGAGCTGGTAGGATCAGGAACAAAATGGAAACAGGTAAAGAGATAGGGCTGGTTCATACATGCATGTAGATTTCTCTGTACTTGACTTCTGTACACTGAGTGTACGATTCAGTGGGAAAACATGTTTGAAGGGAAATTAAGTTCTCTCTGTGGTGTTGTTTCTTTTTTTTTTGGTAAACAAATTTTTATTTTCTTAGGAACTTAACATATAAGATTAAATCATTCAGTCCATTGTTTACCTCATTCCCTTCCTCCCCTCCCTCCAGTGGCTTCCCGCAATGCTTCTCCCCCTTCTCCCCCTTCTTACAAATTTCATTATATCATTAACACATCATTTGTTATCATCCAACCACAAGATAACATCATTTGACTTAATATTGATCTAAACATATTAAGTTTTGTTTTACATCCCAGTTCTTTTCCAGATATATTTTAAAGTCATTCCATTCTTGAAAAAACACGTTGTCTTCTTGATTATTCAACTTCTTTGTAATTTTATCCATTTCTGCCATGAACAGAACTTTTTGTATCCAGTCTTCGATTTCTGGTACTTTCTCAGTCTTCCAAAATTGTGCATCTGTGGTGTTGTTTCTGAAATGGCCTATTTGCAGATGCAGTCATTAAGTAATAAACATGGTGATGTTTATCTGGGGCATCTGCATTTATAAGTCCGTGTGCAGTTCTTCTGAACATTACATCTCAAAAAAGGTTATATACTTAGAGAAAAGCAGAGAAGAGTAACTAAAACAATGAGATGAGGTGACAGAAGTTTATATTTGTATGAATAGCATGCAGACATTGAGCAGAGAAATTCTGTTTCTCAAAGCATCCAATGAAGTTATCTGCTTTTGGTTCAAGACAGACACAGATTTCCTCATGTAATGTGTAATTAAGTTGTGGAATTAATTGTCAAAAGTTACTGGGAAGACCACTGCCACATCTCAAAGATTTGTGATTTTCTGTTCTTGATATGAAAATTCAAAGGAAGGGATTGGCCATTGACTTTACCAGGAAAAATCCCGGAATGTCTCCCCTTACCCCCAGCAAGAAAGATTGTGGGCACAGTGGCACCCATCTTTACTTGGCTGGCCTGGGCATGGTATGGTTTACAAAAAGCAGTGTAGAAGTGCCCAGCTTCTCCCATGCTGGTCTGGGCCCTGTGTGGCCATGAAGAGGAACAAGGGCACAGGGACACCCCACTTGGCCTTGTGCTGACCAAGGCTCCCTCTAAACTGTGGAGTCTTGTGAGCAAAAAAATCTACTTTGTGAGCTACTGGCATTAAAGTTGTGACTGAGCGATTCGGCTACTGCATCAATTAGTTTGCTCTGGAGCCATCCTACCTGACCTAAGACAATGTGTGAGCCAGAGTCTATAAAACTGTGAGCTAGCTCACATTAACTCAGCTTGGAGGGAACACTGGTGGTGACCCAAGCCTGGAGAAGCCAGCCAAGGAGGAGTATGGTGGCCTTCAGCTTCTCCTGGGCCCTGTGCAGCTGGTGAGAGAAGAATGGGTACAGTGGCAACAGGCTTCACTCCATGCCAGTTTGAGCCCAGTGCAGCTGGCAAGGAGGGGTGCAGCAGTCCCTCCTTTCTCTCCAGCTGGATCTTTGGACCTCCATCAGTAAGGGTGTGTGTGGTTGTGGGAGGGGGCCAGCCTCTTTTCCAGAACCATTCTGACACCCCAGTCCCCAGAAAACCACACACGCATGCCTGAGGATAAGTGTGCCGAACAGGCAGCAGGTGTAAGAATATCACCACAGTTGCAAATGGAAAAAAACCCCATGTACATACAGTACACAAAAAGCACATGCAGTACAGTATGTTTTTATCTTTTTAATGATCATGACCTACTGAAAGAACCCTCCGGGCTAAACCATGGGATAAAAATTTCAGAAATGAGCAATATTGGTTAAATAGCCCAATAATCATGTTTGATCTTGTATTTATTTGAATTTTAATTTCAATTCAATGAATTACAATTGAGATTCAGAATATTTTAAAAGGATGCTTCTGGCATGTTGGAGACCATCTGTCTTTGTGTCACTTGCTCTGTGATTTTTTTTAAAATGTGGGCCAAACAAGGATTGCTTTAAGAAACAAAAATGGTGAGAAGCACCTCGTGTTCTTTTAGCTCAGCTGCAATGATTAGTCAAGCCAGCTTAAAACTAAGACCCCCCCCCTCATTTTTCTCTCTTTTTATTTTCGTAAGGTATGAAGATGAAATCAACAGCCGCATATATGCTGAGAACCAGTTTGTAGTGCTCAAGAAGGTCCAAGACAAAGCTTCTTTTATATTTTGGTGTGGGGTTTTTCAAACATGGAAGTATGAGATTCTCTTCTGTTTCCTTCCTGTAAACCACATGGGTAGAAGAAAGTGAACAAAATATAAATTTGGATTAAAAGCCTTCAATTAATAGCTTGGGTAAGATCTGGGTTGGCCCAGTTTTCACTAGAGATCAGGCTGATCTTTTGTAATTAGGGTTACCAGGTCCAATTCAGGAAAAATCTTGGGACTTTGGGGGTGGAGCCAGGAGACTTTGGGGGTGGAGCCAGGAGACTTTGGGGGTGGAGCCAGGAATGAGGATGTGACATCCTTCTGGGAGAGGGGAGGGAAGAAGCATGATTAAGATCCAAAGGGAGTTCTGGCCATCACATTCAAAAGGACCATGTTCCTTTTAAATGCCTTCCATCCTTTGGGAATAATGGAGGATGGGGGCACCTTATTTTGGGGCTTATAGAATTGGACCCCCTGGTCCAATCTTTTTGAAACTTGGGGGAATTTTCGAGGAGAGGCATTAGATGCTATGCTGAAAATGTGGTGCCTATACCTCAAAAAGCAGCCCCCTCCCCAAGCCCCAGATACCCACCAATCAATTCTCCATTATACACTATGGGGACCGGTCTCCATAGGGTATAATGGAGTACCCACCAGACATCCCCCCCCCCCACTTTCTGGTAACCCTGAAGCCATGGGAGGGCCTCCAAACCAGGGGATCCCCTGCCCCCAACTGGGGATTGGCAACCCTATTTGTAATTCACTTCTTTAGAAGCAAGAATCCCTGGGATCCAGGCTCATATGCTTTGTTTCTTAGGAACACAAGAAGTACTTTGCTAGATCAGATCGAGGTCTAGCCAGTCCAGCATTTTGCAGGGTTCCTGGTAATGACCATGGTCCAAGTCACCTTCAAGCATCTTCTAGGTGGTCTGCTTTTGGCCCACCTGCTTTATACAATCAGCAAAATCAAGTGCTAGTAGCACAATGATAGTACAATATCCAGTGATCTTTGCACAACCATGGAGTTCCCAACGATAATGAAGTCCTTTATTTAGAGACATTCCCTTGTAGGGGCCACAACTGGCTCTATTAATTTAATGACATGGAGGCCTGTTAGGTTAGGAAAAACCCCAAACACTTTAGTAGGCGAAGTGACACATCATAGCAAATATAGTTGCCAACAAACTGGATAAAAATATATATATTTTTAAAAAAACTAGAGGCTTAATGTGTGGAAAAGGGAAGTTGAAGCTTTTCAAGGCACAGAGATAGATACTCCATTAAGCCTCTGTTAAAGGGAAAGGATGTTCTTTCTGGGTGGTTTGCAAACCTAGTAGCAACAGATCCATGTGTGTAAAACTGGGTCTGCGTTATTCATGTCTAAATTGCCTGTTTCAGGGACTGCAGATGCAATTGAAAGGGCCAAAGGGATGCATAGACATGGGGGAGGGGTCTGAACCTTCCCCCATTCTATAGTTTAGCCTCCCTGATTATTTTCATTTTTGATACCTAAGCATTCCTGAGAGAAAAGCACCTGGCTTTGTCAGTCAATTATAAAATTGCTTCAAGAAAGAATACCCAAAGATAGCACACAGTAGCATAATTTATCATAAATCTGAAATATAACAGGTTACAACCACAACTGAAACGTAAATGCAGTAAGCCTTTAAGTACAGGATCTGTAACACCCTTCTTAAAGGGTACTCTGGACAGCATTAAATCCTAACCAGTAATGCACCGCAGTTACCCCCAGACTCATTTGCTTACACTCGTTCAAGTGAACAGTGGTAGAAAAAGTGTGTGTGTGTGTGTGGGGGAATTATGTCACCCCCCATGATGCTCTAGGAATTGCCCCAACCTCTGCAGTCTTTACCATAGTGTCTGCTTTGCTCCCCCACCCCATGCTCCAACTCCCTCAAAAGCTCCTTGGCCTTGCAGCTGGAGGGCTGGCAACCCTAGGCCAGACTACATATAAAATACCTTATTTATTTATTTATTTATTTATTTATTTTCATATTTGTATCCCGCCCTCCCCAATGGGATCAGGGCGGCTAACAAGGGCAAGGTCATTTGCCATGCCATTGGTAAAAACATATAAAACATAGTAAAACATCCAACACTAAAACCACAGTACTCAATCCATTACTAATATCCTACATCCAAGATGGTAACACCGCAGTTCCAGATGGTACTCCCATATTATACGTGTCCAATGGCGACGGCTTGTCAGATCTTCAATAGTGTCCAGGTTCTTCCTCCGGCCTCGTCGATACATCCTTTAAGATACCTTGATGGTGGTGATATAATGGGGGGGGGGGCGGCTCCTACTCAAAGGCCTGGTGGAAGAGTTCCGTCTTACAGGCCCTGCGGAACTGCACAAGGTCCCGCAGGGCCCGGATCTCCCCCGGGAGCTCGTTACACCAGGTAGGAGCCGCCACCAAGAAGCCCTGGCCCTGGTCACAGCTAGCTTCACATCCTTGGGACCCGGGATGACCAACAAATTTTGGGTCCCCGGCCAAAGAGCTCTTGGGGGAACATGTGGGGCAAGGTGGTCCCTTTTTATTTTACATATAAAATACCTTAAAGGGAAAGTTACATAGGTTACTGTAAAGTCACGATTCCCCTCTTTGTACATATGATACTATTCCTAAAACACCCGAGAAAAGTGTCGGGGGAGGGGGGAATGGTTGCCATATGCTGTAAAAGACCGCAACATGAAGCCGTCTTATACAAGGGCAGCTCCTTGGTCCATCTACCTCTGAGTTGCTTATTGTGACTGGCAGCAGCTCTCTAAGCTCAGGCTGAGATCCTTCAACTGCAGGTGACAGGAATGGAACTTTATGCAAGATATGTGCTTTGCTATAGGTTCTGCCCCATCTGTCATGGTGCACACTTCCCCTTAACATTTCCTTTTTTTTTTTAGGCCCCCCGGAGGGGATTTTTTATTGCATTTTTAATAGACTACAAACTACAACGAAAAATTGGGAAGGGGTAACTACATCTAGGGAGAAAGGAAAGAAAACCACTACTAACTAAAACCCAAGTATAGAAGATTAGAACAATAGCTTATATAAATGTTAATCTTAAATTGCTAGTATTACTTTGAACATAGTCGGTTATGCTAATTTTTTTATCCAATGTTTTAACTGTTTAAGAGAATCCCCAGAGCATCCCATAATAAAACTGTAGTTTTAAGGCACAATTCAGAGTCCTTCAGCCTTCATTTTGTCTTATCTTTTCTAATCCTCAATTTATATGTACGCTTGGGGGCAGCTGCCCCCTTATCGGAAAGAGAGTCCTCGTCAGAAGACACCGAGTCCAATTCGCCACTGGATTTGCTGTCATCTTCTTCCTTCTCAACCTCGGCTGTCTCTCCCAGCTGCACTCTCAGGAACGTGCGTGCTTTGGAAACAGAGTCAATCTTTTCTTTTTTATCGTGTAGTTTGAAAATGACGTCTTCTGGAATTAACCATCTGTAAACAATGCTGTTTGTTTGTAGAAAAAGGATTAAGTCTTTATATTTCTTTCTTTTTTGTCTTATTTCAAATGGAATGTCTTTTAGAATCCTGATAGTATTGTCCCCGATTTTCAAGGGTGTTCCTGTAGTTGCTTTCAGGATAGAATTCCTCACATGTCGCTTTGAGAATCTGGCCACTCTTTCTCCAGGCAGATTATTCTTTTTGATGTACACAGAATAGGACCTATGGACCACATCCATTTTGCTTGCAAGATACTCCGCTTTCAAATCTGTAACTGGGGCTAATGCTTCACTCAGAAGTTGCTTTAGATTCTCACGTTTTAATTCTTGGACCCCTTGAAACCGTAGGACCAAATTTGCTTTCTCCATTTGCAGCTGTAAAAGTTGTGATTCTTCTGAAGCTTGTTTCTTTTCTAGCTTTTGCACCTTTTTCTTGACCTTTTTAATGTTGCCGTCCATTTCCTTCACTTTCTCAGCCGTTTGCTTTGTTATTTTTAAAGTCTCAGTCAGTTGGAGCTGCTGAGTTGCAAGATTCTGGTTTAGAGTCGTCAGCTGTTGTTTGATGTTAGTCATCTAGTCCAGCAGAGGGCGCAAGGAATTTGCCAACATTTTGGAGAACTCAGTGACCTCTTCCAGTTGAGGGCTCAATATCCCGGCTGGTTTCACTTTTGCTGGTTTGTTTTTCTCTGCCCTCTTCCCTTCCATCTTTATGGATTGTTTACTTTTATGAAAACTTGCTAAAGTCTCTGAAATATGCCCATACGCTTAACCATGCTCTGATAAGTCTCTCAAAACAGATTTCAATGCTTTTTCTTCCGCTCCCCCCTTAGTATTTCGTTGTTTAGTTCATTCGCATGGGAGGAGCTCCTCCCCCGCTCGCTTTTCTTGCTGTTCCCAGGGGGTAGCTTTCTTTTTAAATTCTCATATTCACTTTAACCCGACTCACTGTTCATTTTTGGTCATATGACCTCACTCAGAACACATTCAAAACACTCGATCTCCGACGCTTGTCCCAGTCAGTGGCTCTAGATCCATACGGACACTCAGCGGCAGGACCATCGGGGTGGAGGAGCGCCTCAATTCCCCAGTGTCGCACTGGTGAAGAGGTCGCCCCTCAAAAGCCCCATGGCTGGGAGCCTTTTGCCAAGGCTCCGAGGTGGTGGTGGTAGCAACCTGTCACCCCCCCTCCTTTCCGCTGGTGCACAGATCACATCCCTGGGAGATCCGGGAGATGCATCCGCCAGCGTATCGCCGTAAACCGGAAGTCCCCCTTAACATTTCCTTTTGTGTTCTCATTCCTATGTAGCAATGAGTAAAGGGCTGACCCTGAACTGCAAGTGCAAAGCATGTGCTCTACCAGTTTGGTATAGTGGTGGACTCTAATCTGGAGAACCGGTTTTGATTCCCCACTCCTCCACAATGAAGCCAGCGGAGTGACCTTGGGCCAGTCACAGTTCTCTCAGAACTCTCTCAGCCCCTAGCTCTCCACTAGCACAACGCTAAGAGCTAGAACTTGCAGCTGCCAGACAATCTTAGGATCTCCTGGCTATTCTATGCACAATGCCATATGATAATTAATTAATTCTACCAACTGAGCTGCAACACCACCCACCCACCCACCTCCAAAAGACACACTAGCCCTGCACTTGCTGGTGATCCTTTTGAAGAGGTTAATCCATTCTTGGTATCTTTCTCTTCCATTTTTTAAAAGGATGTGGACTTTGCCTACCTATGTAAAACTCAGTTGGAAGCCGAAGTGGAAGCCCTGCAGAGCCAAATTGCCTTCTTCATGGAGGTACTTGAGCAGGTGAGCAGCCACCATTCATGGAGCTCAGGTGAACAGCATCTCTGATGGGTATCAGTATCATCATTATCATGCTTTTCACATAAATGGTGCTTTACAGAATAACCTCAGCAGGTCCCTGCCCCAAATGTTTTAAATGTAGATAGTGGGAACAGAAGGGGAGGAAGGAGGAAAGGATGGGATGAAAGACATGGAAATCATGCTCAGGGTCTTGGTCAAAGGCAATGGACTATGTCAATGGACAAGGACAGGAGCAGGGTTGGCTGATATCTTGTCACCCCAGGCAGCTCCAGGCAGTACAGGTTTAAGACTACATAGACCTGCCAGTCCAGAAGGAAGGTGAGCCAACATCTTTTATGTCTAAACATATTTTAAAAGGGATGGGTTTTACTTATTGATTATTCAAATACTAGATTTCAGAACAATATTCAACTATTTGTTTTGTTTGACATGTTATGGTGAATGCTATATATTACCAATGCCAACTTTAACATTAGAGAAATTACACAAATTACTTTTGAAGAATAATGTGCTGTAAGATTGTTGACTTTTATTTGTATTTATCAGTTTGTACTGTTTGTTCTTGTGTTTGTTACTTTGTTTCTTTAAAGCCTTTCCAATGCATTGGAAAGTAGTTCACTGCAGTGGACTGACTTACTGGAAATTAGCAAAGTTATGTTGGATGTGATCGCCACCAAGGAAGGGGTGAGAGGAGGCCTGAATTGTACCCTCCCAAAGAGCACTGGGGATCCTCTCCTTCCCATGGCACCGTTCTCAGAGATAGTCAGAGCTAAAAAGACCTTATTGCATCTGTGCAGAACCTCTAGCACAGGGGTGCCAAGCATACGGCCTGCAGGCCGGAACTGGTCCATCCAGGGCTCTTATCCAGCCCATGAGCAACTGGTCATTACCTTTATTGCCAGATGACAGAAGCTATACATTGTGTCCCTGTATACTGTCCCATTGCTAATGAGTAAGGGGAGGTGGAAATGGGAGGGTGGGCATCAGGGAGATACTTTAAGGAAATACTGTAAGAGTATTAATGTTTTAGGAGCTGCGGTGGCTCAAGTGGTTAAGACGCTGAACTGCGGGCTGTGGAAGGTCGGTAGTTCAGCAGTTCGAGACCCGAGGGTGCCGCATGACGGAGTGAGCTCCCATCTCTAGTTCCAGCTCCTGCCAACCTAGCAGTTCGAAAGCAAGAAATTGCAAGTAGATAAATAGGTACCGCTTCGGTGGGAAGGTAACAGCATTCCGTGCGCCTTGGTGTTTAGTCATGCCGGCCACATGACCACGGAAACGTCTTCGGACAGCGCTGGCTCTTCAGCTTTGAAATGGAGATGAGCACCGCAACCCTAGAGTCTGATTCGACTGGCTTTCAAGCAAGGGAACCTTTACCTTTTTATTAATGTTTTAAGCATGTTTGTATTATGAGTTAAAAATATTGTTAATTGGCTTTGCCTGTGTCCTTTATGAAGTTTATATCTCCCATACATGGCATTACATTTTTTGGCCCATTGCAGTGGCATTTATGTCAGATCTGGCCCTCATAACAAATGAGTCTGACACCTCTGCTCTAGCATTAGTGTGGAACAATGATGACATCACTTCATGTCTGTACTACCAGTGTAGCATCACTCAACCTATACTGCTGCAGACACTGGCTTTAATCCTATGATTCCCTTCCTCCAACAGAGAAAGACTTTCTTCAACAAAAAAAGACTTTGCTTCATCAGATGTTCCATTGGACAAAGTCTTTTTTGTTGAAGGAAGACTTAGACTGCGATCATACACACAGTTAGACCCGACATAGGTGTGAATGCCAGGCGGATTTAAAGGGAGCAATCAGACAGCAACATCTGGGAAGTGTCCTGCAGTCATCGGCAAACCGTTCTGCTCCGCTGCAGAAGCAGAATTAAAAGACACCGGGGGAAATCCGGTAGTAAACAGGTTGCAACAGGCCACGGACGGACTTTCCCCTGTTTGATCGCTCCAGCGCACTCTCATGCCCTCGGGATGTTCTGATCAGGCCATCGGACTCTGTGCTGTTGTCCCCCCCCCTTCTCAGTATGCGCATCATCGCAAACTCCATAGGGAGCCCTCAGTGCGGAGGTGTGATTCATCAATTCCTCGTTACGCTCATGGGAAACAAATGGCAAAAAAGAGAGACTCACCTGCAGTTGTGTCTAATCACACACTGACGGGCTGCACCTGCAGCTTCAAAGGGAGGTGTGATCTCACAACTGCGGGCCAAATTCCTCCGGAGGAAATAGCCTCGCTCCCCCCCTTGCTTTATCTGGCGTGTGTGACTGCAACCTTAGCAGATCTTGCTTAAGTGAATGGATGCATAAGATCCACTGAAGGCAGTGTCTCTGTGAAATGGTGGTAGGGTTGACCAATGGATGGAAAATTCCTGGAGATTCGAGGGAAGAGTGGGCAGAGTTTGGGGAGGGAGCACTGCAGGGATGTGTGTCATAGAGTCTGCCCTCCAAAGCTGCCATTTTCTCTAGGGAAACTGATGTCTGTTGTCTGGAAATCAATTGTAATTCTGGGAGAACTTCAGGCTCCATCTGGAGGGTGGCAACCCTATCAACACATGAAGCAAACTGTGGCGCTAGACTGGACCAACCGTTCCAGGCTGAAGTTGAAAACACACAATGCACTTAGTAAACTATGAACTCATGCCTAGTTCCAAACATTTATGGGACTTTAAAGGGGGATTAAACAGATTCATAAAGAGTAGGTCCATCAATGGCTTCTAGCCACATGAATATTATAGGAACCCCTGCATCCAGAAGCAGTAAAACTCTGAATACCAGCACGAGGAGGCAACATGAGAGGAATGGCTTGGCCTCTCTGCCTTGGTTTGTTGATATCTCAGGATGACTGGTTAGCCAGCATCCTGTGTGAAACAGGATGTTTGTTTGTTTATTTCATTCAAATTTATAGCCCTCCCTCCCCACAAGTGGGCTCAGGGTGGCTCACAAATAGGGCAACATATGCCAATAGTTAAAACAGTAAAAACAAGATAAAACCAACATTTACAACAACATAAAGTGCTCTAGATGTTACAAAAAACTTCAATCACAAGATGGTATCCTGGGGATGGTAGTCCCAGTTCCATGGCCTCCTGGGAATGTTAGTCTCAATTCAGTGGTATGGGTTCAACGCGGTATTATAAATAATAATGTCTGGGAGCTCATTCCACCAGGTAGGAGCCACCACCAAAAAAGCCCTGGCCCTGTTTACAGCAAACCTGGCATCTTTGGGGCCTGGCATCACCAGGTGATGTTGTGTCCCGACCGTAGTGCCCTTGGGGGAACATATGGGGAAAGGCGGTCCCTTAGGTATGTCGGACCCTGGCCATATAGGGCTTTAAAGGTAAGAACCAGCACTTTGAAGCGAATCTGGTATGCTATTGGCAGCCAGTGCAGCGCTTTCAGCACAGGCCATATGTGCTCCTGTTGAATTAGATGGACCACTGATTTGGTCCAACCACACACCTCTTACATTCTAATGATTTTGGTGGGACTCCTATAACCTGAGAGTACATACTTGGACTTTTAGTGGCATAGAAAACTCACTGTAAAATGCTGGCTGTGGGTGTACATGTATAGCAGAGGAGTAGGCTATTTCCCAGTCTCAGCACTTCTTTTATGGCATGTTGAACCAATTCCAATGACACATTGGGCTAAATGCAATGTCTTTTGCAGGAGCAAAACCAGATGCAGTCCATTGCACAGCACACTTCTGTCATCATCTCGATGGACAACAGCCGAGAGCTGAATGCCGACCACATTATAGCAGAATATGAATGCCACTATTACCAACTTGCCCAGGAAGCCAAAGCTAAGGTGGAGGCTGAGCTTCAGCAAAAGGTGAGCTCTCAAAAGTAGGGAAATCTTAGCAAATAACAACAGTGTCTGGTTTAAATGTTACACATAGCACATTCCCAGTTGATGATGATGAGATGTTGTGGTAAGGGGACTTGCCATGTATGTTGATTGTTCCAGAGAATAATATGTATTGCACGGTATAAAGGATTTAAAAAAAAAATCCATCACAGAGTGCTCCTTTCTTACTCTCTCTAGAAGCTCTGAAAATTTCATATCCCATGAGTTTTAGCTAACTTTTTAGCAGAAGTCATAGAAAATATATCCCAAACCAATATTTTGAAGGTGAACCATAGACATACAGAAAGCCAGACAGTCTCCAGTCTTTTAGATGGTTTGAAATCAGAACACAGTGGTTGGGCAGATATATGAGATCACTGTCCCCTCTGTGCATAATCCAAATGTTCAAAATGCCACAGGCAAAAACCCACAACAACACAAAAACACGGAGGCTTAATGGAGTTCTTGAGGTGTATTCTCATACTGGCAAGCTACTAACTCAACATGCCAAAAATGTGGAAAAGAACTGGGATGTGAAACAAAACTTAATATGTTTAGATCAATATTAAGTCAAATGATGTTATCTTTAGACCGTAACGATAAGAAATTGATATAGCTGATGATATGAAGCAATTTGGAGCAGGGGGAGAAGCATTGCGGGAAGCCACCGGAGGGAGGGGAGGAATTGGGAACGGGGTAGACAATTGATAGAACGAAATGATTTAATTTTATATGTTGTATTCCTGAAAAAAAAAAATTTTTTTACCAAAAAAAAAAAAACCATGCCAAAAATGCAAGTAGTGTCATTTGGAAAAAAAATAAGCATGCTCCTTGTGGTAAGCATAATATTTAGACCAGGACATGTCAGGGTTGCTTTCTGGAATTAATTTCTTTGTGTTGTGACATTTTTCTCCAGCCAAGGAAGGAGACCAGTTACCACCTGGTCGCAACTGAATCAGCTGAATCATTCACCCTGAGATTAATCATTTTGAAAAATGTAGTTACCCATTATTCTTACTGTGTGATAAGTAGCCAGGTAATGACTATTAAGAATTCTATATGTGATCTTCAGACAGTCACATATGGTTCTGGTCATTCATAGCAGACCACCCACTAAAAGTTGCACTGTGAACTGTAAAAGGTCCCCTTAATGAGATTGTCCAATGTTTTTAATGTTTTAATGTGGTTTTGATGTATTTTATGCTTGTCATTTTCATGTTAAATTGTTTCTATATTGTTTTTATATTGTTGTGACATGTCTTGAGTCCTGAGTTGCTCAGGAGAAAGGTGGGCATGCAAATGTTTTTAAATCAATCAATCAATCAATCAATCAGTATGAAGACCTGAAAGATAATGCGGGATGTCAGGGAGATGCTCTGCACGAGGTCAAGCAAGAAAGCAATCAGCTGCTCCATCAGGTCCAGAGAGTTCGGCCTGAGATCGATTACATGAAGAAGCAGGTATGGAACAAGGGGAACATGAAGACATGAAGCTGCCTTACCTTTTGATCCTATAAGATCAATACTGCATACTCAAATTGGCAGCAGCTCTCCAGGGTCTTAGAGCCAAACTACACATTACAGGCAGGCACGAGGCACCCCTTGGCCACCGATGCCATCTTAGATGAAGATTTAGCAGTTTAAAAATCGCCGCATTGGCTCACGGCATGGTGGCACTGTGAGATGTTGTTCCCTCATGCTTTTTCAAGTGCTGAAACAGCCCCCCCCCCCATTTTGGCACTTGAAAAGGCATGGGGAGGACACAAGATCACATGATGCTGCCATGCCGTGGGACTGGGCCCTCATGGCAATTTTTGAACTCCTAAATTCTCATTAAAATGGCATTAAAGCTGTGAGTTGTCCCAATCCTGTCTGTTCCTACCCATTGCTTGGCTCTTAGGTAGAAGTCTTTCACATCACCTACTACCTGATACCTTTAACTGATGCGGGGGACTGAACTTGGGACCTTCTGCATACCAAGCAGATGCTCTACCACTGCACCATAGCCCTCTTCAATATCTGCCCATGTAGAGCAGTAACTCTTCAGAAAGGGTGATCAGTTGTGTTGGAAGCCTCCTGAGGGAAAGATAGGTGAGAAGTAATAAGGAACACAACTTGCAGCTGAAACTTTTCCTTTTGGATCTTGGAAGGATCTTTTAAGGTCCTTGCTATACGCTATGGATACTGAGTGAAAAGCAGCCATGTGTAAACTTGGCTCTGACTGTTAAGGATTCTGAACTTTTCACATGATACGTAGCCAGGATCTTACTGTATCTATGGGGTGGTGCAGAAAAGACTACAAGAAGAATATGGCTGAATCTTCATTCCATAGAGATCTTTACTATCCAGTCAAGAGACTATATAGATGGCAAGATTAGTTAAGATGGACTTGAGTGTGCAAGGCAGAAACAGTAGCTCGACAATTTCATAAGGGGTCACTAAACTCTAAATCTACTGGAGATGAGGTTTCACCACCAAAACTGCTTCAAGGAAGACTTCATCTGCTAATGAAAGCACTGAATGTGGCTCCATTATTCTATAGATTATGTTTGATATTCTTTCTGGGAAGCTTGTCCACCATAACTGATGTTCTCATTGACCCAGCTTGAAGGACATCACCTGTGGTGTTATTCTCAGAGGGTGGCTAAGCCTGCCTCCAGTGGAGCTTTTGATCACTCCATAACACGGTAATCCTTTGCACAATTTACAGTTAATGGATCTAGCTGGCTGGATCCAGCAAAGATCGCAGAGCCTTCCCACATTCCTTGGGTTACAGGACCCATGTGAAGAAACAGCTATGCAAGTCAGGAGGCTGCCATCTCCTCCACCTTCCATCACTGAAGCTGTGTTGGTAGAAGTGGCAAAAAAGGGCGATCTCATCCCTTTCCCCTCTCCTCTGGGTCAGAAAGGACTACTGGGGAGAGGGGAATATGGAAAAGGCCCACAGTCGTCAGCATCTTCTGCTGACAGGTTGCTGGAGCCATCCCATCATTCAAAGCACCTGATGACTATGTTGGGTTGCACTACTGAGAAATTGGAAGGGAACTTGAACTCTTTTTCTTTTGTAGGTTGCAAGACTACAAGTGGCCATTTGTGAAGCAAAGCAGAGAGGTGAACGTGCCCTTGAGGATGCTCAGGAAAAACTGGACAGGCTTAAGGTAGCCCTGCTAACAGAGAAGAAAGAGCTGGCTTACATACTGAAAGAGCATCAGGAGTTGATGAATATTAAACTGACCATGGATATGGAGATTACAGTGTACCAGAAACTTCTGGAAGGAGAGGAAAGCAGGTGCTTGAGTGATTTTTAAAAAAATCTGTTTTATTTGTACATGTGGCTGATAAGATCAGGAGACTCTTAGGCTGCTGTCACACACACTAAATAATCCACTTTCAATGCACTTTCCAACTGGATTTTTACTGTGTGATCTGGCAAAATCCAATTCGAAAGTGCATTGAAAGTGGATTGAAAGTGGATTATATAGTGTGTGTGATCGCAGCCTTAGATGGTAGGAACTGGTACAGATCCATTGACTATGTGTACTTTGCACGACATAAGGTAAATTTCTGCTCTCAGACAGTCCAAATTCTATATCAAAAACATTGAACTGTGCGACTTAGTGTCTGTGATTTTAAAATTTTGGTTAGCTGCTTTGAGAAGGTCTTCGACTGTGAAAAACAGTATAAAAAAACCCTCTTAAATAAATACAGTCTGGTGACTCATATAAATTATACCAGTAGAGAAAATGTATATAACCTCAGGGACTGGCCAAAAATTATATGCATCATTTAATGTACAACATTTGTAAGTGTCAAGAAGCACCTCCTCTATTAAGTAATTTCAGGCCATGTTGCAAACATATCTGGATTGTTTTAATGATGTTCTTTTTGGACCCATGCTCTTGTTTGCCCTCAGGGTCCCTTGCCTCGTTTGCCCAGACAGCAATTGAATTCTATGTGGCCATTGATGGCCTAGGTGACTTTGGAGATGGCATTGCAGCTACACCATTTAACACCATAGATGCTTATCAGCAAAAATCTCATGGGTCAGTTCCAAAATATTAAATGGCAGTGTGACAAAATGAAACTGAAGGCTTTTTATTGAGGGCATGGATGGAAAATAGCACTAAGAAGCAGCCACAAGGATAACAAAATGGCAATGAAACAATATAAAGTAATGGAGCGGAGCTATGGCTTAATGTTAGAGAATATGCTTTTCACGCAGAAGGTTCCTGGTTCAGTTCCTGACATTTCCAGTCAAAGGATCTCTGATACAAAGTGTTGTGAAAGGCCTTTCTCTGCATCTGACTTTGGAGTGTGTTGCCAGTCAGAATTGGTAATGCAGAGTTAGATAGATTCATTATAAGGCGTATCCCTGTGTTCAATCCAGTGTGCGTGTTTGTGTGTATCATTGATGTACCCTGTCCCCCTGCCCGGATGCATTGCACAGAACTCCAGAGGGGGCCATTCAAAGAAATGAATAGAAAGTCATCCATTTCCTCGTAACTAATAGAAATATCTATAATCCTGTTGCTAAACTCTGAGTATTTTTTGTGAATTTTGACATTGATGAATTGTTTGTGTCAGAAACGTACAGCTTGAATTGTTTACATGAAAGATTTCTGTGCCACCTCTCTAAACTGCTTAGGTGGCTTACAAAGGAAACGCGATGAAAAGATAAAGTAGCACAAAATTGCTAAAAATGAACAAACTAGCAAAAATGCAGCATCGTTACAGGTATTTTTATGTTTGGGTGCATTTACCTCCTGACTACAGCCACTTTCATTAAATCGATAACAGTTTCTTCAAGTTGCCTAAGCACCTGGTTGTGCTCAGTGTCATCATAGCTGACAGAGGATATTTTTCCGCACTAAAGAATAGTTAAGGTTCAGATCTTTGTTGTTATTTGTAGGCCACCTCGAAGGGGGCATATACATTCTCTAATGAAACAAGATCTTGAAAAATCCATTCCAAAGCCAGGGGAATTTCGGAAAGGCAGAATTTAGTGGGTGACATGGGTGGAGTCGGTAACACAACTACTTGGGAAGGAGGCACCTGTCATCACTCACCCTATATTATTCTAAAAATAAGCTGCTGGTCTTCAGAGAGACAGCATGGTCTAGCAGTTAGAGTGTCAGACTAGGATCTGGGAGATCCAAGTTTGAAGTCCCATTCCACAGTGGGAGGTTGCTGGGTAACCTTTCACACACCTTCAGGCTAAGCTACCTCACAGGGTAAAATGGAGGGTGGGGGGTGCTGCTTTGAGTCCCTGATGGGGAGAGAAGCACAGTATAGATGTCAGTTATCTAAACTAATAAAGAAACGGAAGCTGTAATATCTAGGATTGCCAAGTCGGATTGGCGCTAGAGCGGGGGACTCCAGCGCCGCTCCAAGAGTGCGCGCGCGCCACAACCCCGTCGCCTGGAAGTGACGTGACCATGCCGGGCACGCTGGGGGCGGGGCCACAACCCTCCGAGGTAAAACCATAGAGTTTTCCCTTGGATGACCGTGGCCCCGCCCCCAACACACCCAACGCGATCACGTCACCTCTGGGCGATGTGCACGTCACGTGCTGTGGGGGTGGGGTTCCCTCCGGGGCCCGATCCGCCGGCGGCGGGTAATGGGCCTCTGGGGCGGGGGTTTCCCCACCCCCCGGGGGGACTTGGCAAGCCTATATCACAAGTAAAAAAGCCAGTTTCTCAAAAACAATTCTTGGGTGTGTATGTGTGAATCAGCAGTGTAGCCGGGCCAATGTACCCTCAGGTACCCAGTGCAGCTACAGCCCTAATCTTAACTCTTTGAACCCCACCTGGTCACTGCTGCACTCCTAGAAAGAGGAGATAAAAAAGTTGGGACCAAATACGCTTCCAGTTTATCAGGACCAGCAAGGCCAAGATATGCCACTGGCAGAGAAGGACTCATACAGGCCAAACTATGGCTGATGTCTTCCACAAGCAGACTGAGCCACAAACTGCATTGGAAGGGAAGGAAAAATGGATCAGGGAGTGCATTCAAGATCGAGGTGGGGGGGATCGTCCTGAGGAAAGCCTCTCTCTACTCATCTGCATGGCTTAGTAAGATGCCTTTCTCTTCCCAATAGGTCATGTGCTGGGATTCCAGGGGTTGTAAGTAAGTAACAATTATATTGACCCGTACTGGTGGGAAGAGGGCATTATTAACAGGGCAAAATGGGAGTCCCTGCCCAGAGGAAAGCTCCTTTATTTCATTGCCTAGATTCTGTAGTAGAATATAATAACAGAAGCAGGGATCCGCAGGCACTTGTAAGAGTGGCCATCTCATCTTGTTTTCCTCCTTCCCCTTTCTCCCACCCCTGCTCTGCCTGTCTCACTACTCATTCTCCCTCCCCCCATTGCCTAGTCTCACTCTCTCTGTCCTTCTTTCTCCCTTCTCCAAGCCTATTGTCACTCTTCCGCAGGTAGTGAAATTCCCCGCATTGACGTTTCTAAAAGGGCACGTTATGTGAAATTTTCCAGAGTAGATTTTTCCTCACCAGGCACAAACCCGAAGTTTTCTCCTTCTTACCCTGCATTTGCAGAACACGCTAAAACTGGGGATTCCCAAAAATGCAGAGTAAGAAGGAGAAAACTTCAGGTTTGCACCTGATGAGGAAAAATCTACTGCGGAAAATGTAATATAACGGTCAGCTTTAAAAGCGTCAATGTGGGGAATTTCACTACTGTGGAAATGGCTTCTCTCTCTCCCTCCCTCCCTCCCTCCCTCTCTCTGTCTGTCTTTTTCTCTCTTTTCCTGTTTCTACTGTCACTCTTTCTCATTTTATCTCTCTCTTTCTCCACCCCCCCATTACTTCCCCCCCTTTTCTCCTGTTACTTGGGACCCAACTACCTGAACGGTCTCTGTTTCCTCCTCACGCCACTGCAAGCAAGGGGACATGGCAGATAAATTGGCAGGAGGTGGGGACAGGGGACAGTGGGCAGGGCAGCTCCTCTCCTGGCACCATGGCGAGCAGAGGTTCGCTCTCCCCCACCCATTGTGCTGCTGCCAGCTCCTCCTCCCCTGCTTGCAGTGCTGCTGCCTCAGAGACTGCTGAGGAGAGGCTACAATGGCAGGGTTGGCATTGGTGCCAGCAGTAGTTCTTCCTCCTGTCCTGCCCACAGTGTGCCCCCATTGGCTTTCCCATGCTCAGTGCCACTGCTTCACAATCTCAGAGGATGCTGAGGAGAGGCAGTGATGGCAGGGCTGGCGTTGGCAGCGGCCGTTTTGTGGAAGCACAGAGAGAGGTTCCTTTGGGGTGAGGGATTAACCCCCCCCCCATTCTGCGTAAGTTTCTAGAATTTTCTGCAAATATCCCTTCTCTCCACCTGGTCTCAGTCCATAGATTTAAGTCTCCGCAGGTGGGGCCAGGTTCACTTTTAGAAATTTTGATGTAACTACTGTAGATCATTATAGGGGTATGGTTCACACATTTGATGTTCTGTTTTATGATCTACTTGCATTTTTTGTGGGTCCTGATCTCAGGCTTCCTTGGGGCCAAGGCTCAAAGAATTGTTCACCAGCCAGTCTGTGGCACCCTGGCAGCCCTGAGGGTGTGCCTGGAATGTGGTTGTCATCCCATTTAGGGTCACAAGTCCCCTCTCCTTTCTTATTTGTAGCTGTGAGGAACAAGAGCATCCAAAGTCCTGGACATAGCAGTTTTGATGGAAGAACAGCAAGTTTCAGAAGAAGTGTCCCTGAAGGAGGGGGAACAGCAGAGAGTTTTGGAACCAGCAGCAAACTAAGCGAATCCAGTTCAAGCTCCAGTTCAAGCTCCAGTTCCAGAAGCAGCAAAAGCTCTAGCACTTCAGAAGGAGGGGAAGTTTCCACTTGCAAATGCAGAAGCTCTCGCATAAAGAAACGTATCAAAGCATATGTCAAGATGTTCTTCAATAGCCTGTAGTCTCAGGACAGGGCATGCCCAGCGCCCTAAAGATCAGTTGCTGCTGTCATTTCCCTGTCTCAACCACAGCAACCAAACTAGGCTTGCCAGGTGGCAATCTGGAGTTGTAGTTAAGCAGAAGATGCAGCAGCCTTCGCGTCTTCTCTCACCCATTCATATAAGCATACAAAGTTGCCTTATACTGAATCAGATCATTGATCGATTACAATCACTATTCTCTAGGGTCTCAGATATGGGTCTTTCATGTCACCTACCGAGGCCCACAGCCAGATTTTCTTTTTGTTAAGGGGGCAATTTTGTTTGTTTGTTAAGGGGGCAGTTTAGCACAGTGGAGAGAAGCCCATTATGTGTCTGTCCAGAACTGCCATGCTTATACTTCTAAATAATAAAGACATCACACAAAAATGTTTCAGGTTTATTACAAAGATATTTACATGTAGAACAGATTGACTACTCTAACGTGACAAACAAATCCAGGTGGGCAGCCACGTTGGTCTGAAGCAGTAGAACAAATTTTGCGTCCGATGGCACCTTTAAGACCAAAAAAGGTTCATTCAAGGTATGAGTGTATTTATTTCCTTGCTATGTTTCCCCCCAGAAGTTGAAGCCAAACAGATGATAGCCATATAAGATAAGCTTGTTATTCTTTTAATCTGTTAAAAAACATCTTCATTATTTTGTGTGCTAATTTACTGCCCACCCTCTAAATGTATGACTGTTATTTCTACTTCCATGTCATTGTATCTGAAGAAGTGTGCGTGCACACGAAAGCTCCTATCTTGAATAAACCTTTGTTGGTCTCGAAGGTGCCACTGGACGCAAAATTTGTTCAAGTAGCAGGCAACACACATTTTCAAAATGTTCAACTCTGAAGTTTAACAAGACGTGGTGTAAGAGGTACTATGCAGGCTAAATTGGGTTAGACCGCGTAAAAGAGTTTTCGTACCACACCAAGAACTATTGGGACCGAAAACCTAGTAATAGCTGTTCTTCCACTCAGCAAGTGTGTATGTGAGGACCAATGCTCCCTCTAAGCTGTGGAGTCTTGTGAGCAAAAATTCTACTTTGTGAGCTACTGTCATTAAAGCTGTGAGCAAATAATTTGGCTACTGTATAAATTAGTTTGCTCTGGAGCCATCCTTCCTGATCTAAGACAGAAATGTTTGAGCCAGAGGCTAAAAAACTGTGAGCTAGCTCACACTAACTCAGCTTAGAGGGAACACTGGTAAGGACTACTCTGGAAAAAATACTTGTAGTGCATCAACTGGATTACTAGAGGAGCAGAAGAACTGCACTAGAAGAGCAGTTGAAGGAGGGAGATTGTTAACAGCAGTGTAGCTAAAAACATAAGAAGAGCCCTGCTGGATCAGACCAATGGTCCTTCTAGTCCAGCATCCTGTCTCATACAGTGGTCAACTAATTACCCCAAAAGGCCAACAACTTCCCCTGATGTTGCCTCCTGGCACTGGTATGCAGAGGTTTACTGCGTCTGAATGTGGAGGTTCCCTTTATAAACGAAGGCTAGTGGCCACTGAGAGACCTAACCTCCATGAATCTGTTTAATCCCTTTCTGTGCCTGTGGCCATCAATCCATCCTCTGGCAGCAAATTCCACATTTTAAGCTACAGAGCTGACCTGTCTGTTAGGTGTACTGTACAGGGGTCATTTTGTAGCAAAAGAGGTGCAGGAGCTCATTAGCATAATTCATTAGCATAACTTATTTGCATATGCCACACCCCCTGACATCACTGGAAGTGTGTCAGAAGGCAACACCCACCACTCAGGCTCCACTGGACTGTTTTGGATTGCTAGCTATGGGGGGGGGCACATGCAGATCTGTCCTCACAGAGGAGGGAGAGCTTGTACCTGAATAAAACTTGGTCTTAAAGGTGCCACTGGACTGTTTTGAGCCGGGGGGCAGGCTCTGCAGCTTACCCGGCTGCTTCTTCCTCTGACTGAGGGCTACTGGGAGCAGGGGGTGGGGCTTGTTGCATGTGCCCGCCCCCCGGACTCTTTACTGCTGGAGCTCTGCTCCTGTACTCTCCTGCAGTAAATGACCCCTGGGTGTACATGCCTAGGGCACTAGAGTTGTTCCAGTTTGCAGGGGTACCAAAAAAGGCCCACCACAGATGTGCTTGGCTTGCCTCCCCCGTTACCAGGGTTGGTCACTGGCAAAGGAACAAATAAATGAGAAAGAGAGAGAGAGAGAGAGAGAGAGAGAGAGAGAGAGAGAGAGAGAGAGAGAGAGAGAGAGAGGTTGATTGGGAGGAAGGAGGATCAACTCCAGTCACTTGGAGTCTTTGGCATAAACCTGCCAAGAGATTGGACAAGGAAGGAGTAAAAGGGGCAGGAGAGGCTCTTGGGATTGGAGGCAGGCAGAAGTGGCATGCATGGCTCCCTGCAAGTTGAAGACCTCACTCATCTTGTGGTGCAACATATGCATAGTGGGGATGGTGGAAGGGTTTCTGATTTAAAGGAGGCCTTTAAAGGAGCTGCCTGTGGAGGGAGCCAGGAGGAGTGGGGAAGGCAAGCAGCATAGGCTGATCCCCTGACTGTGAAGATCTTTCTGCCGCCAATCCCAAGCAAGGTCTCAGACTGCTCAAAAGCAAAAGGGAGCACAGCAACACAAAGGGATGCGTCAGGACTACGCAGCCTTCCCATCGCGCCATAGAGCAGCAGAAATGCCAAATGAAACCTGTTCTCTAAACTAGTGGGCAGCAGAACAAGCAGGGGTAGATGAGGGAGTGTTCTGAAACATGCTTCCCAAGATACCTTGCTTATCCTCTTCTAAAGAGCCATCAGTCCACCCATGCGTGGAACATGGCTAAGTTTATTATGACCACTTCATTACAGGACTGGAGAAAGGTGTGGAAATGGTGAGGAAACTATACATGCTCTGAAGAGCAACATCAAGAGAGCAATGCCTTGTATGCCTTCTCACTTTTCTCTCTAATGGATGGGTGTGGGGCGCTAAAGTCATAGTTCACCTGGGGCACTAAAAACCCTTGGGCTGGCCCTGCATAGCTACATGAAAGGAGCTGTCAGCTCTGTTAGTGGATTTATGAGCACTCCAGGGCATTTAGCCAGCAAACAAATACAATAACCCACCTAAGAGCTATATATATATATATATATATATTAGTGAACAACACAAACCTGTACTTCTGGCTCAATTAAGTGCCAGTGACCGAAGGGAGGGGCTGCTCCAGAAAGGTTTTTGTAAAAGACAAGACAGACCTTACGATGACAATGATCTTGGTTTTCACGATGCTTGTAAAACTTTTAATTACCTGTCAATCTTTTTCAAGCCAAGAGCAAAATAAATAATAGAACAGGAAGTCTCAGTGCAATCCTAAACAGAGTTAAACCCATCTAAGCCCATTGGATTCAATGAGGTTCAAAGGGTGTAGCTCAGCTAAGGATGCAGGCCCGTAGCTATGGTGGGGCTTTTGGGGGCTCTGCCCCCTTTCTTAAAGGCAAAGCCCCACAAGAATTGCTCCTGTAAATGCTTTTCCCCCCAGTCATTTTAAATGAGCAAGGGGGTTGGGGTAGGTGACCTCTAGGATCCCTTCTAACTCTGTGTCAAGAAACTGGTCTCCTTTAAGAGAGGTTTTCTGCCTAAGTGTTAGCTTTCTTGACTATAGGTCATCACTCCCACCTGCCGGCTTGTTATCAGAATTGTTGCTTAGGCTGGCAGAAGTGATTAAATTGCAGCAGCTGAGAACTGTCATCTAAAGTGGTTGACAGCTTGCAGTTTAGAGATCTATCCTGGTAACAGCTTTCTGTTGGCTAGATGGCTTTTCTCTAGATGGCTTTTCTTTCTGCACTGAGGACTTCAGCCCCATCAGGAAAAAAATTGCCCCACAAACCACAAAATCCTGGCTACGGACGTGTGAGGATGGCATTATTAGGTAGTGGAAAGTTGGATTAATTTATTTCAAAATGCTTTTTAAAACCTTTTTGTTGAAAAATGAGCAAAATATAATCCATTTATCTCATTAATTAAAGATTACCTAAAACAGATTATGGGGATCAATATTAGACCAAACATTCATACAAAATAACAAATGGTTGCCAAGACTGCTCAAATAGCTGTGCAGGCTTTGTATTATTCCATAACTGATCCTGTTCAGTAGGCTTGGCCATTTCAACAATTAACAATCAAAAATCAGTCTTGTGTGGACTAGGATTCCATTTGTTGGCCCGCATCCAGCCCATTACAAAATCCAGACATTTGTTTAGAGCACAGGCTTTTTTTGTTCCATTCCCTCCCTAACAGCAGACAGATAGCAGCATTTTGCACCACTGATGCGTCCAAAGGGTTTTCAAGGGCAGCCCCATGTAAACACATTGTAGCAGTCTATCTGTGAAGTCAAACAGAAGTCCAATGACTCCTTAAAAGACTAGCAACATTTATTTTAGCATGACCATTTGTGAGTCAGTTCTTGAAGAAGTGGATTCTGACTCACAAAAACTCATGCTGGAATAAACATTAAGTCTTTAAAGTGCCGCTGGAATGGTGTTTTATTTTGCTACGAACAGCAACATTCAGAATTATCTGTGAAGTAAACAGGATAAGAATGTCTGTGACTTTCCTTCCAAGAGGGGATGTAGGTGGAAAAATTAATCCTTGGCAACAACTGCTATCTGGAATATAGCAGATTAGCTAGGTTGTGGTACAAATGCTAGGTTGTGTTCTACTACTCCATGCAACATACTCCTCCCATGTGTTCTGACTGTGCAGGTACAAAGAGGGGCTAAACTTTGATCTGTGATGAAAAAGTAGGCCTCTTTAATGACCCATTCATGGGCTGCAGTCACACTGGTGGCTTGGTGTGGTAAGGTGGTGCCTCAAATTGTACTGGTTCAAAGTATAGTGGGACATTTCATCCAGACTGCACAACCTATGGCGGGTTACCCGCGTGGCTGTCCCGTGGGGGAGCATTCACATTAGTGTTGCACTTCAGCCATGGGACAAGCTGTAAGAGTGGGTTTTATTTAAATGCCAGCAGATAGATGGGCATATACACTCATGCACATATGCGCATATGGGCAGCAACTAATGGATATGCTAGTTCAGACATCCCTTCTGGGTTCCTTTCACTGCAGGAAAGTTCAGACATCAGAAAACCTGCAAAGAACCGCGAACAATCCATTCATACCGGACTTTCCCTGGTATCTGTTTATTCTGCTTCCATTGTGGAACAGCAGGGGCGGCTGACGACTGCACCACGGGAGGCAGGTGTCCTCGTCTGGAGGGGCCCATTGATTCCACTCAGGCAATGCCACTATAGTGTCACAAACTGTGTGTGTGACTGTAGCCCAGGTTAGGCATGCTTTAACCAGTGATACAAGAAGTTGTATCCACCAACTACTCAAGAACAAAACCTACCACAAGCTGCAACTTATAAGTTACAAATGGAGCTTACTTACCAAGGCACAATTGATGGCCCATGATCCAGTAGCATACGAAGCAAGCAACACATGCAGAAAAGCCTGTTGAAGTGTCTGTCTGGAAGGTTGCTAGACAAAATGCCCATGGGCAGTGGGAGAGCAGACAAGGGAAGGACACAGGAGGAGGAGGAGGAGGAGGAGGAGGAGGAGGAGATTGGATTTATACCCTGCCCTTCACTACCCAAAGGTGTCTCAGAGTGGCTTACAAACTCCTTTCCCTCCCCCTCCCCATAGGGTTGCCAAATTCGTCTTTGCCGGGAGCGGGGGGCTCCCGGCCGGCGTTGGGGGTGTGCGCGCGCGCCGCATGCACGTCACGGCGGGGTTCCCCTGGGCCCCGATTCCGCTGTGTCAGAAATCGGAGCTTCAAAGCGGGGGATTCCCCGCCCCCCGCCCACATTTGGCAGCCCTACCTCCCCACAACAGACACCCTGTGAGGTAGGTGGGGCTGAGAGAACTCTTGACAGAAACAGCTCTTTTTCAAGAACAGCTCATTATCAGAACTACGGCTTGCCCAAGGTCATCCAGCCAGGTGCAAGTGGAGGAGTGGGGAATCAAACCCGGTTCTCCCAGATTAGAGTCCGCGCACTTAACCACTACACCAAACTGGCTCTCCTCCACAAGTAAGTGGGAGGTGTACTGGTGGTTGAGAGGGAAGGAGGGCATGAGGGCCTGGTGGTGGGCAGAGGAGAGGAAGAGCCCTGAGGACTCTCTGCCCAGCCTCCCCCCTATGCCTGGAACCGGCTTTGTTCCAGGTGTCGCCCAACATGGAGGTGGGTTTGGTTTGCTTTGGTGGGCTTGCTGGTGTTGGGGCATCAATGGTATCAATGGCATCAATGGCAGTTTTGACAATGGAAGAAATGATCCCAGGACGCCGTTTTTAGAAGATGGGCCTACTTTTAGAGGCCTGTTTTTGGTATCCTGTAAGACCTGTTTTCAGCAAGCAATAAACGGTAAACTCCTTTGCCTAGACAGAAATTGACATTCTAGAAGGGGGGCAACCTGCCTGCGCAAACTGTCAACCACTCCCATAAATTACCAGCAAGACGTAGACAGGTTTACATGACAGCACACAATAATAAAAATAAGCCGAGAAAATAAATAAATCAAAGCTTCCGAAAAGTTTTACAGTTGACATTTGAATTCCTGTGTCAGCCATGATTGACAAATATGATAAATGAGGGCCTTCAAGAGGCAGAGACTTGTTTGTTAATTATATAGAGATAGATTATTGGAGTCAAAATGCTTGCCAAGTGATAACTATGAACCTTTGGTAATCCCAATGAACATCATTTTTTTTGCATCTCACCCAAATGAGCAAGGTGTGAACACAGTATTTAGTGGGCACCGGAGAAGGATGGGCTGGTGTCTGGCCAACCAAGCCTGCAAATAGTTCAGATTTCTGTCATTTCACTTGTCCCATTGAGGTCAACTTCTAAAAATTATATAAAGGACAAACACATACAGGAAGACTCTTCAGGGAGGACCTTGAGTTGTTTCTTTCTCCTTTAGCTTCAATCTTCATGCTACCATGAGTCGGCAGGTGAACGCCAGGCCTTTGGGAGGAAGAAGGGGATTCAGCGCTAGCTCTGCTGTCGTTTTCGGAGGGGCCAGGAGCAGTGCATTCCCTCCAAGCCGAAGGCGCACGGGAGGAGCAAGCGGAAACTGTGGCTTTGGCAGCAGAAGCCTTTACAATCTTGGGGGTATGAAAAGTATTTCCCAGAGTGTGGTTGCAGGAAGTACCCGACGTGGAGGTGGACTTGGCGGCAGCAGTGGGTTTTGCTATGGTGGATTTGCCGCTGGTGGGTATATCATTGGCAACTTTGGCAATGGAAGAAATAGTCCCAGCTTTCTTTGTTGTCCACCGGGGGGAATCCAAGAAGTGACCATTAACCCCAGCCTTCTGGCACCCCTTAACATGGAAATTGATCCTGAAATCCAGAAAGTGCGGAAAGAAGAAAAGGAGCAAATCAAGAACCTCAATGACAAATTTGCTTCCTTTATTGACAAGGTGAGATGTCTAACTATTATTACTGTTGTTTTTTGTTACTACATTGCAGAGATCAAGTCCTCCTATGTCCCAGTAGATCCAGAACACAATATTTTGCCATCAGGAATGGCCCTTCATCATTCAGTGTCCTAGAGTGCTTGTTAAGTTGTCCTATCTATATTGAGCAACCTACCTTATTCCTGACATCTCTAGTTATGTCCAAAGACTAATGATGCCAGCCTCCTGGTGGGACCTGGGGATCCTCTGGAATTACAGCTCATCTTTGGACTACAGAGATCAATTCCCCCGGAGAACATGGATGCTTTGGAGGGTGGACTCTATGGCATTGTACCCAACCCAACTGAGGTCCCTGTCCTCCCAGACTTCATCCCCAAATTTGCAGGAGTTACACAGCCTTGATCTGGCAACCCTACCCCCCATCCCTATCAAACACTTGTAAGGGATGCTCTAGGCTGATCCTGCATTAAGCAGGGGGTTGGACTAGATGGTCCGCATGGCCCCTTCCAACTCTGTGATTCTATGAGTCTATCCCCTGCTGGTGGACACGGGGGACCTGGCAATCCTACCAAAGACCTGGCCCATTTATCCCTCCTTCCAAGATCAACATGAAGCAGGCAAACAGCAAAAAAACAACAAAAAGCACACCTAAAATGCCAAACATGGGTGATCCATGCATGCATTTGAATTTAACATGGACATTTATATACTTATACACCACGTGGCTTACAATGTCACCCCCTCTCCATTTTATCCTTACAACAGCTACCCTGTGAGTTGAAAAACAGTGAGTGACTGGCTCTAAGTCACTGGGGTTCCATGGCACAGTGGGGATTCAAATCTGGGTCTCCCAAACCTCAGTCTGATAGTCTAACTGTCCGCTACAACATGCTGACTTGGCATAGAAACACCACTGGTTGTACCCCTTTCAATTCAGAGCCATTTAGCTCTACTAATTATATATTTTCCCCTTTATATCTGCCCGCCAAGGAAGTACCTTTTGTTTTTGACAAAGTGGCCTCTAGTCCATAAAAATTAACACCACAATAACCTGTTATGTTCTTTAAGATGCCACAAAACCTTTTGGTTTTACTGTAGCAGACTAAGCATGGCTCTTCCTCTGGAATTCGTCTTTTATTTTTTGAAGTTCTCAGGCCAAAGGTCATAATTTAAAATTTTGAAATGTCAACCTGCATATCTGCCAAGTTTTAATTTCTTTGCTAGTTTAATCAACACATAAAATTACCTGAATTCTACAGTTGTCTGAAGATGAAGATAAAAAAAGTTTTCCCTGGCTATTTATGGTGCCAAAAGATGATAAACTGTGCACATTTACTTGGGAGTAAAGATCACAGTTATGGACTTAGAATTGGTTGCATGTGGAATTGCATGGTTGTGTGTGCATTCCATGTTCAGCACCACTTTGGAGAAGTCTTACTCCTTCAATTGCACATTCTCCAGTTTGGCTGACTCAGGAAGTATTTTAAAGAAGTTAAAGACTTCTGTGTAAATTTCTCTCCTTACTTTTTCTTCACAAAATCAATGTTTTCATTGTCCATTTGCTCATGATGTAGACAAACAGTTTGCTGCAGCCAAAATTAAGCACTTTCATATTTCATTGAAATTAATATCACCTAAGCAGAGCAGTCCTGTGCACATAATCAGTTTCAGTGGGCTTATTACTGGAATATTTCTGTAGAAAGTTGCTCAGAAAAGCACTTAAACTTTGGCTAGATCATCATGCCCAGATACATTAGGCATGATTCATATATTGCTTACAGTATTACAGATACGCATAAAGGCTCCCGACTTTTCAATTTTTAAACTTATTACTATGGCACTTCATAATAAAACAATGGAGCTGCGGTGGCTCAAGTGGTTAAGACGCTGAACTGCAGCCTGTGGAAGGTCGGTAGTTCAGCAGTTCGAGACCCGAGTTGCCGCATGACGGAGTGAGCCCCCGTCTCTAGTTCCAGCTCCTGCCAACCTAGCAGTTCGAAAGCAAGAAATTGCAAGTAGATAAATAGGGACCACTTCAGTGGGAAGGTAACAGCATTCCGTGCGCCTCGGTGTTTAGTCATGCCGGCCACATGACCACGGAAACGTCTTCGGACAGCGCTGGCTCTTCGGCTTTGAAACGGAGATGAGCACCGCAACCCTAGAGTCGGACTCGACTGGCTTTCGAGCAAGGGAACCTTTACCTTTAATAAAACAATATAGGTAAAATATACCAAATCAACCCATTTCTAATCACAACCAGAAAATCATAACATTTCTCAAAATAAAGGAAACAGGAAATGTGTGGGAAAGAAAATAAGAAAGGGATGGGGGAGGAGGGGAATAGATACATTATACTAATACAGTTGGGTCCTGGGTAGATGATCTAGCAACCTTGCAGCTTCGATTATCGTAACAAGATCAATGCGCAAACCAGGAGTGTGGCTGCATTGGCTGTATATATAGAAGTATGTTGTGCATGTGGGGACTAACTTCTCTTGTGATCCTTTTTGTTGGTGGCATTACACTCCTGCTAGGTCGGCCTTGATATCTGGGTTGCCTATTCTCTGTTGAAAGTATACATGTGGGAACCCTGATGTGTATATGATGGAACTCTAAAATAGTGCAATGCTTTTTTGTCTGAGCACATTATAAGGAGATTTGGGTTTTCGGAGTTTCCCCTTATGATCTATTTATGAGGAGATGCAGCCGAAGCAGTTAAGGGACCAAATCATTTTGTTTAGGAATTTAATTGTTCTGGCAGGACTGTTGCCAGCCTAAACTAATTCAGAGGGTTGCTGTGAGGACCAAATGGAATGATGCCAGCCACTTTGGGTCCCTCATGGGGGAGACAGGATCCAAATAAGTGAAATATGTGGTAGAGAATTTAAACACAATTATGTTCTGTCAAAAAGATTTACAAGGATTTTCAAAATTTCAGACAATGAGAAGAAATGTGGAATGTGTGTGAAATTATGCTGTATTGTTGTATGCATATTTTAACTTCGGTATGGCCGTCTGTGAGCCGCCCTGAGCTGTTGGATAGGGCGGGATATAAATCCCAAAAATAAATAAATAAATAAATAAATAAATAAATAAATAAATAAATAAATAAATAAAATGGTATTACACTTGGCTTCCACGCTTTCCTCGAATGGCCTGGAATGGTAACATGGCCTCCCTCTCTGGGGTTCAGCTTTTGTGTTGTTGATAGTCTGGTCTCTGATGGATGCTTGCAAAGAACGCATCATAACAGTTGTCATTTCTTTAAAAAAATGGTTTCTCAGGTTCGATTCCTGGAGCAGCAGAACAAAGTCCTGGAGACCAAATGGAACCTCTTGCAACAACACCCCATCTCCCAAATGAAGAACAACATCGAACCTCTCTTTGAGATCTACATCAACAGTGTTCGGAAGCACCTGGACTCCCTATGCAGTGAAAAGGGAAGGCTGAGTTCTGAGCTGAAGAACATGCAAGACTTAGTGGAAGATTTTAAGCACAGGTATGGGGGTGGGGGGATAGATGAACCATGCTCGGCTCTCCCTTTTGCCATTTCAGATTTCAGCAAGGTGCTGGAGCATGATTATCAACAAAGTCTAAAGGCCCATGCTTGTACAGTCAGACCCTCCAGCATTTCATAAATGAAAATAATATGCTTCTGTGTATTTGTGACACCCTTTCTTCTCACATTACTGCCTGAGCACTTTCCCCTCCCATCATGCATTGCTGAATATTCTTTCATCTTCTACATACTGAGTTTATGCAAGCAACAGCCTCTTTCTCTTATTCAGAAGTCTAACATCTTGACAGAGTGGGAGGGAGTCCATTATTACAAGCGCTGCCAATAAAAACAAATCCTTATTCTTAGCAGAAGAGAATGTCACTGAAAATTGTGTTGGCATTTGAAATGACATGCTTGATAGATCGTGTAAGTTCATGGGGGTGGCAGAGATATGGGAGAAGACACTTCCTAAGGTAAATGCAACCAGTCTATTTAGGGCCTTAGATAGGGTTGCCAGCCTCCAGGTGGGGCCTGGGGATCTCCCACTTTTACAACTGCTCGCCAACTGACAGAGATCAGCTCCCCGGGAGCAAATGGCTGCTTTGAAGGGTGGATTCTTTGGCCTTGTACCATGCTGAGGCCCCTCCCCTCCCCAAACCCCGCCCTCTCCCAGATCCACCCCCAAAGTCTCCAGGTATTTTCCAGCCCACACCTGGCAACCGTACTGGGCACAATGAACTTGGTTAGGAAACAAACTGATAACCAGGGAAGACGTAGGAGAATCAGCATTATGTGAGTTTCTCAGTCAGCTCCTGATTATGGTGGCTTTTTCACACAGCCTTTGTCATCCATTTTAGCTTCTGGTTTCTTACGGATTTTTGTGTGTGTGCCATTTCACACACAACAGTTTGGCTCCCGGTTGCAATGCTAACAGATTTCCCCCCTCCTTTTTAACAAAAAACAGCTTGTGTCCTGTTTACAAAGTAGGATTGAGTGCTTTTTCCCTTGAAAACGCCTTTCTTCTGTTTTCAAGTGTTGTGTGCACTTCTGATTTGCTGCAACATGCCATCAGAAATATCCCCGGTGCTTCTGAAAGCACTATTCCCGCCCCCGCCCCCATTTTCAGTGCATTCTATTTAAGCTTTTAGGAGGAAGAGGAACATTCTAACTTTTGTGCTATAGCAAAGCTGCCTTATTCTGCTTCTGCAGAAGTCTCCATAGTGTTTTCAAGGGCAGCTCTATGTACAGCACATTGCAATAGTCAACTCAAGAGGTTGCCAGAGTTTGCAAGACAGAGACCATGCCATTAGCCTCCAGGAAGAGGCATAGGTTGTATAGCAGCCAAAGCAGGAAGAATGCAGTACTGGTCATGAGAAAGAATGTTGAATCCGAGAATACTCCTTGACTCACCTCCTTATAGTGTGTTCCTGTCCTAGAATTGACATATCCCACTTATATATGCCCATCCACCCATAAGCATCTTGACAATTCTTAACTGAGCTCAATTTCTTTACCTTCACCCAATCAATTACTGACCTCAGTCTGTACATCAGAAAATCCTGCTGTTCATAAAGTGCAGAGCTAGGGGAAACAGAACTGTAGGTTATCTTACATATTTTATCTGCCATTTCTAGAAAATGTCAAAGCTCAGGTTTAATGGGATTCCAAGAGCTGTGGTGGCTCAAGTGGTTAAGACACTGAACTGCAGGCTGTGGAAGGTCAGTAGTTCAGCAGTTCAAGACCCGAGATGCCGCATGATGGAGTGAGCCCCCGTCTCTAGTTCCAGCTCCTGCCAACCTAGCAGTTCGAAAGCAAGAAATTGCAAGTAGATAAATAGGTACCACTTCGGTGGGAAGGTAACAGCGTTCTGTGCGCCTTGGTGTTTAGTCATGCCGGCCACATGACCACGGAAACGTCTTCAGACAGCGCTGGCTCTTCGGCTTTGAAATGGAGATGAGCACTGCAACCCTAGAGTCGGACTCGACTGGCTTTTGAGAAAGGGAACCTTTACCTTTACCTTTTAAGAGGAAGAAATGTTTTGGAGCAGTTATTTAGAATATGTCATTTTTGGCATTCATTTTACGAGAGGCACTTTCAAGAAAAATTCCTTTGCAGATCGTAACAGTCTTGATGGAATGTATTTTAGCTCTGCATCTCTCTCTCTATTTTCCTAACAGGTATGAAGAAGAAATTAACAGGCGCACAACTGCTGAGAATGAATTTGTATTGGTGAAAAAGGCAAGTAATGATACAGGCTCCAACTAACTGAGGTAACAGTAAATAAAAAGTGGAGGGGAGGAGGGTCTAAAATAAATGGAAAAAATTAGACTCCTCTCTTTTGTCCTCTTTCTAATACTCAGGGCTCAATATTCAGTCTCCTTCTGTCATGTTCAACAGAGGGCGGAGATAATGCATTGTCTTTGCCTTCAATCTGGAGTCTGGTTAGGGGATGACAAAATATCTTAAACAAGAATGCTTGTTTGCTCCCCTGGTCTGGTTTGTGGCCTGCTTGCAAGATGGAATTATTACAGCAGAAAATTTGACAAAACTATGTTCAGAAGGTTCCACCATGATTGACTGTGGTAAAGAGAGGTTTGTACATGCACAATCACATACCGTTTTGCTGCTACCACCTCCCATCTGCTATTTACAACATTATTTATATCAAGCAAAAAATAACTTCCCACAGTTAGTGACTTACTGGAGAGGTGGTCCCCTGTGTCCCTTGGGGTGTCACTTTGATATGGCAAATTGATTCTGGATACATCTGCACAGTTCTTGTGCTGCTTCATGGGAACTGTAGTTTCTGCCCCCATTTATGCCAAAAACACATTTTTAGAATTTCTTTGACTAGCAAAAGAAGTGTCTCAGGGCTGAGTGACTTTTTTGATTTCAATGACCCAATTTTTAAAAACTAGAAAATGCAGGCAAACTGTCCTGATCTGGATCGAGTGGCACCTGCGTATTGTTGCACTGCTTCATAGGAAGTGTAGTCATTTTGGAATAAGGTCCTTAGTCAACCATATGACTCATTGGGCGATTTCTCACGAGGCACTTGCGCCTGGTTTCCCCTGGAGTTTCCTGCTCCGTAGTGTTTTTTTCAATTTCACATCAAGCCTGTCTGCCCGCCCTCGTGCAGCGGGTCTTTCATTTTACATTGAAGCCTTGGGGAGTGGCTTCCTGCAATTCACCTCCTCCCACTACCGCCCCTTGGTTTCCAAACCCTCCAAAACCCCTCCCATCCGACCTCCCTCCATCCACCCGTTTATATATATTTTTTTGCACGCATGCTCTGTATCGTTAGATCGTTATTTCGGAACAATGGTGGTGAGGAGACATCATGTGACACTTCTTCAGCAATCTGATTGGTGGTCTTTGTCCTCTGAGCCGGGAGTTTTAAAAAAAGGTCTGGGGATTCTCCATTTTGCGCATCTCAGCACTGAGACTTTTCCCCAAGATTGATGACCGTCGGGAGAAAGCGTTAGCTGTACTCTGCTCATTGTTTGAGTGTATATTGTAGCATCTATTTCATTGCCGTGCAGTGTGGGCGGGCAGCATCTTTTTCATTGCTACAATAGGACGGATTGCTTGTTCAAAACTTTAACGCCGTTGTTCCCCCCCCCTTTGTCAACAAAGCTCTTCTGCTGGTGTAATTCCCTTTCCTTTCCCCCCCCACTTCCTCCTCCCACCATCTGGTTTCCAGATTAACCCTTTTGAACAAAGAAAATAATCCCTGTGATATTCCTGGG